>NC_133657.1:159022821-159216313 GCF_009905375.1 Apium graveolens | reverse complement strand
AAAAGCTCTTTCCTTTTGTAATCAACTTGCTCAAATTTCTTTTTCTCAGAATTTGGCTTCCTACACTCACTTGCAAAGTGTCCACTAATGCCACAGTTGTAACATTTGAACTTTGATTTGTCCACCATGTTTTTGTTTGGCTTAGTGAACTTTGTGTTTTTCCTGAACTTCATCTTTGCAAACCTCCTGGACAGAAAGGCCAGATGTTCATCAATATCATCACATTCATCCTGACTGGAATTGTCTTCATCCTCAGCAACTTGCTCTTTACCCTTGCTTGATTCTGATTTGCTTGTGCCAATTTTGAGACTTGGCATTGTCTTTTCCTCATTTCTGGCTTCAACTTTTTCACTGTCAGCTACAAGTGCAACTGATCCTCCTTTTCTCTTTCCCTTTTCAAACAGCTCATCTTGCTCCATCTCAAGTTCATAAGTCTTCAAAGTTCCATATAATCTTTCAAGTGTGAAGTCCTTATAATCTTGAGAATTTCTTAGAGAAACAGTCATAGGCTTCCATTCCTTTGGTAGAGATCTTAGAAATTTTAGATTGGAGTCCTTGACTTGGTACACTCTCCCATACAATTTTAATCCATTCAATAGTTTCTGAAATCTGTTGAATGTATCATTCAATGATTCTCCTTCTTCAAAATGGAAATATTCATATTGTTGAATGAGAAGCTGCATTTTGTTTTCTCTAACTTGCTCAGTGCCTTCACAGATAAGCTGCACAGTATCCCAAATTTCCTTAGCAGTTTGGCTATTGATGACATTGTCAAACATATCTTGATCCAGGCCATTAAACAAAATGTTCATGGCTTTCTTGTCCTTGTGGACCTCTTCAATATCTTCAACAGTCCATTCTACCTTTGGCTTGGGAATAGACTGTCCAACAGCAACTGTAGCAGTAGCAGCTGTGGCCACCTTGTGTGGGATGTGAGGACCATTCTCAATGCAGTTGATGTAGCTTTCATCTTGAGAGAGAAGATGTAAATGCATCTTCACCTTCCAGTGATGATAGTTATCTCTTTCCAGGATTGGAATCTTTACACCAATATCCTTCTTACTCATGCTGTTAGCAGAATAGATCTTTAAACTCTTTGTATGTTAAGAGCTTGCTCTGATACCAATTGTTATTCCCAGTGGACTAACAATGAGATTTACAGAAGGGGGGGGGGGGGGTTGAATGTAAATCTCAAAACTTTTTCAAGTTTTGAGCAATTTGTAAGACTAAGTGTTTGAGTGATCAAATGTGTGTGAATTGCTTGGAGCTGATGCAGACAGATATATATTTAAACACAAATGAAATGAACACAAAGAACTTAAAAACTTTTCTGGTGGATTTGTTGTTCCACCAGAGATGTGTTATGTCAGAAAATCTGTGATTCAAAATTAAATCACAGCTGCTTCCTAGTACAAACTAGATGATTTTCTCTCTTGATATTTCTAAACAGCTCAGGGAAAATTCATGTCTAATTACTAGCTACTACTTGGTTTATATAACACCAAGTTTACAAGTAAAGACAAAGATAAAGTACAATAAGACAATAGTTTTCCACTTGTTTCTGTTCCATTTTTATTCAGTGTAATATGGAATTATCTGTTGACTTTCCATTTTGAACCAGACTAAAAACGGCTGCTTTTTCCGTTGTTCCTGAAATAGGCTACCACATCTCTGTCAATCCATGTGCCTCTGTCAGCTTTGTTAACTGTCACTATCAACTGCTATGAGACTGAGCATCCATTGAAGCTTTCATCCATTGATGGCTTTATCCGTTGATGCTCTAGTAGTGCATCCGTTGAAGCTTTCATCCGTTGATGGCTTTATCCGTTGATGCTCTAGCAGTTGAAGCTTTATCCATTGAAGCATTAGAGACATCCGTTGAAGCTTAGTTTCTTATCCGTTGAGGGTCTTCAATATCCGTTGACACTTCTTCACTTATACAAAATTACAAGGCATGAAATATTTACAATTAGCCCTCCTACTTGTACATCCATTAGTAGTCAACATGACTGATTATCTCCTAACAATATCTAAGAATTACAGCTTGAAACCAGAGAGTGAGATGTGTTACAATACCAAACTTATTGCTAAGTAAGGCTACTCCTTCAACGGATAGCCAAGATGGTCTTATCCGTTGAGGCTACAAACACTAGATTTCTACTTAAGTGTTTTGCTGAAGTTATCATCAAACTAATACACATATTCCTAACAAAGTCATTCGAGAACTCCAGAATGACTTATCGAGAAGTCAAGAAAAGCTACTAGAGAACTCAGAGATATCGAAAAGAAAAATTGAAGACATAAAGAATGGAGATATCGACAATTCATTTCTTCACTAGAGAACTCACAATTATTGATAAGCCAATTTATCACTAG
This sequence comes from Apium graveolens, assembly GCF_009905375.1. NCBI lineage: Eukaryota > Viridiplantae > Streptophyta > Magnoliopsida > Apiales > Apiaceae > Apium > Apium graveolens. The sequence goes on along the minus strand of NC_133657.1, from coordinate 159,213,937 downwards.
AGAACTCAGAGTTATCGATAAGCCAAAGTGAAGATATGAAGATGAGAGATCTCGACAAGCCAAATTCTCTTATAGAGAATTCAGAGACTTCGATTAGTCAAAACAACAATATAGTGATGAGAGATCTCGATAAGCCATTATACTTATCGAGATGTCAAGTTCTCTATATACCAAACTGGAGATCTCGAGGTAAAACTCAAAGTACAAAGTGCAGACCACTTAAATATCCAAGATTATCAATCAACAAATAATCTAATCAGTTGGATTGACAAGTCTACAAAAAGCAGCTTGAAGAGTACAAGATCAAACGCCAAGATTAACTGGCAAAGTAAAGTCACAGGTGTGCAAAATTAGCAAAGATACACCAATCTAGAAATAGAAAGATTTGGTTATCCAAAAAAAGGGTTTAGTACATGCTATTGCACACTGTGTAATAACCAGTGTTTACTATTATATAAAGTAAACACTGTATGCTTTGTTTCAATGTAACAATTAAATCAGAAATCTTGTATTCTCTCATGGAAGAAGCTAAGCTCTTTATTAAAAAAGAGCCTAGAAATTTTGTAGCAAGACATTCTTAATTTTAATATAAAATTAAGTGAGTTTTGAAAGATCTGTGTTCACTATTATTATTTGTTTAATTTCAGTATTAACACATTTCACTGCAAGGTTTAATTTACTTTGTTCACCACTTTAAATAAATCAAGAAAAGCAGAAAAATACAAAAACACATTCACCCCCCCCCACTGTGTGCAATTCATTACCTAACAGTAATGTCAATTGCCAAGAAGAGGTATGAACTTGTAATTGTTGAGGAATATACAAGATACACATGGGTGTATTTTCTGCACACCAAGGATGAATCTCCATCCATTCTTCTTGATCATATGAGAGAACTGGATAAAGGATCAACATACAAAGTGAAGATCATTAGAAGTGATAATGGAACTGAATTCAAGAACAGTACTATGGAAGAGTTCTACAGATACAGGGGAATAAAACAAGAATTTTCAGCCCCTGGAACTCAACAACAAAATGGAGTTGTTGAAAGAAAGAATAGAACTCTTATAGAAGCTGCAAGAACCATGCTAGAGGAAGCAAGATTGCCTACCTACTTCTGGGTTGAGGCTGTGCAAACTACTTGCTTTACACAAAATTCAACATTGATCAACAAGCATGGAAAAACACCATTTGAGATGTTGAAGGGAAAGAAGCCAAATTTGAAGTACTTTCACATTTTTAGCTGCAAGTATTTTATTCTAAAAACTCATCCAGAACAGCTTACCAAATTTAATTTAAAAGCTGATGAAGGCTTTTTTGTCAGCTATCCATTATCAACAAAATCTTTCAGAGTGTATAATCTGAGAACAAAGACAGTCATGGAATCTATACATGTATCTTTTAATGACAAGAAAATCACAGGTCTAGAAGATGCAGATGACTATGATGAGTTGAGATTTGAAAATGAAATACCTTATGCTGAACAGTTAAATCCTGATATACTAACAAATCCTGATACAGTAAATCTAGACATCACTCCAAACTATGATGATCCACAAGTTGGTGGAAATTATGTAAATACTGAAGCACATGTTGAGGGGGAGCAACATAATTCACACAAAAAGTCATCAACAAGTTATTAAACTCGAGGAACATCATTAAATAATTCATTAGATTCTGATTCCTCAAATAGTGATAGCACTAGAAATACTGATTCAGGGGGAGCATCAGGAAATGATAGTGGTACAAGTCAAAGAGATTCTAGAGAGTTGATGGATCAAGGGGGAGAATCTGTTTTAAGGAGTTAACTCCCATCTGCAAGAACATGGTCTAAGTCACACACACCTGACTTAATCAATGGAAATCCTGATAGTGGTGTAAAACCAGAAAATCCATTCAAAATGAATGTCTCTACCATTCTTTTCTATCTCAAACTAAACCAAAGAAAGTGGAAGAAGCTCTTCAAGATGCTGATTGGGTTACATCAATGCAATAGGAGCTTAATGAATTTGAAATGAACAAAGTCTGGACTCTTGTGCCAAGACCAAGGAACTGATCAGTTGTTGGTACAAAGTGGATGTTCAGAAACAAAACTGATTGTGAGGGCATCATTACAAGAAATAAGGCAAGATGGTTGTAAAGGGCTATTCATAGCAAGAAGGCATTGATTATGATGAGACTTTTGCTCTAGTTGCAAGGCTTGAGGCAATCAGAATTTTTCTAGCCTATGTTGAGTGTTTCAAATGGATGTGAATAGTGCATATCTGAATGGTGAACTTTAAGAGGAAGTTTAAGTTAAACAGCTTCCAGGGTTCACTGATCCAAAATATCTGGATCATGTCTATAAACTGTATAACAAACTCTATGGACTAAAACAAACTCCAAGGGCCTGGTATGAAACACTTGCTCTATTTCCTATTAGAAAGTGGTTTTACAAGAGGTGCAATTGACAAAATTTTATTTTATAAATACCATGATAAGGACTTTTTATTAGTACAGATATATATTGATGATATCATTTTTGGTTCTACTAATGATAAACTTTGTTAGACGTTTAAAAAGTTAATGTCGTCAAGATATCAAATGAGTATGATGGGAGAACTGAGTTATTTTATGGGTTTACAAATAAAAAGACTGATGAAGAGATCTTCATAAATCAATCCAAATACACCAGGAATTTGCTCAATAGATTTGGAATGCAAGACAGTTCAACTGCCATAACTGCAATGGCCACTGCAACCAAGTTAGATTTCAATATCCGTTCATCAGTAGATATAACTAACTACAGAGGTATGATTTGCTCACTCTTATATTTGACCTATAGTAGAACTGATATCACCTATGATACCTGTCCCTATGCAAGGTTTCAAGCTGATCCAAGGGAACCACACATATTACCTGTGAAAAGAATTTTTAAATATCTCAAAGGCACCATAAATCTTGGATTATGGTATCCTAGAGATTCAGTCTTTAAGATAACTGGATACTCAGATGCTGATTTTGCAGGATGTAAAATAGACAGGAAAAGCACTTCTGGAAGCTGCTAATTTCTTGGTGGCAGGTTGGTTTCTTGGTTTAGCAAGAAACGAAAGTCAATTTCCACATCAACCGCAGAAGCTGAATATATTGTTGCAGGAAGATGTTGTGCTCACATTCTATGGATGAAGAATCAGTTACTGGATTATGGATTAGAGTATTATGCAATTCCTATATATTGTGATAATCAAAGTGCTATTGCAATGATAGCAAATACAGTACAACATTCAATGACTAAATACATCAACATTAGGTACCATTTTATAAGGGAGAATGTGATGGAAGGTACTATGGAATTGATCTTTGTTCCAATAGATCACCAATTAGCAGATATATTCACCAAGTCTCTCTGTGAAGCCACCTTTAAAAGATTGGTGAATAAATTGGGAATGATATCAGGACATTTTTCAAACTCTGATAATTTGGAATAACTATTGATAATTAGAGTGTGGTGTCTTCTTATTATGTATCAGTACTTGTTAAATACTGATTATAGTGTTAAACATTGATGCCATGAAATCATGTAATTAGCTTCTATTAATCTCAGCCAGTAGCTACATGTTAAACTCTGATTATCTGTATAAGCTCTGATATTGGTCAAACTTGTGTTGACTGATAAATCCTGATAGTAGTTGATTAAATATTGATATTGGTTAAACTCTTATTGACCATTATATTTTGATGATAATATTTAAATTTATTTAAATACTATTTTAATCAGTATTTTAATTATAGCGGTGAAATAATATGCTAGTGGGTAATTTTTGCATGATTAAAGTTGTTTATTGATGGCATGAGGATATGTAAAAACAATTGAGTATACATAAAACATTATTCTGGGTAATTGTGCGCGCAGTAACTACCTCTATTACACATTTTCATGATTGTTTTTACAGTCAATAGCAGGTTGCCACATGTCCCACTAAATTGAAACGTTTCTAAGTTGTTGAAGTGATTTCTTAAACAAAATCAATTTTTGATTTCAAATTAATACTTTATCAAATCTCTATTATCTTCTTCTCTACTAATTCACTCTCTCTCACCCGTAAACTCTGAAACCCTAATTTCTTCTCAAAAAGTTTTCTTGCAAATTCACTATGACTTCACCAACTGCTTCTAAACCTTTTACTTATGGTGGTGCCATGTTTGTTACTAACAATTACTCGGCTATACTTGACAAAAATAGTGTCAATATTGATTTTCATGTCTTTCATGACTTTTTGAGATCCAGTGAGATTGGGTTTCCTCTCACAGCTCCACCCACAATCTCAGGTGACCAGGTACTAGCTACTGGAAAACTGGTGTTTATGATGATGGAGGTGACAATTGAAATCCAAATCTTGTGTTTGAGTTTGACAATAAAACAAGGATTATAACTCCTCAAACTGTAAAGGATGCATTACAGAATCCTGGTCATTACTCCTACTCTGCTTTTGTGGGAGATGCTAAAATGAAGACATTTTTCAATGAAATAGGCTATGACAAGGACCTGAAGAACCCTGGTTAATTGAAGAGGAATGCGCTCAGAAACGAATGGAATTTCTTTTTTGATTGCATCACAAAGGTTTTCAATAACAAATCTTCCAACTTTGATGCACTACCTATCATGACACAAATAGGGTACTCTCTAATTCATGGAGCAAATTGTGACTTTGGTATAGTAGTTTTATCTTTTATATGGGATAGATTAACAGCTGATAGAAAAACTGTGTATTATGCTAGATTCTAACAGTTGATTTTTAATATTTATTTTCGTTATACCCTTATCCCCACTAATCAAATTGTATCAGTATTTAAGCTTACAAAAAGGGCTTTTTCTGATCTTATTTCACAAGATGAAAAGAAAGATAATTTACTTCCTTTGAGGTTGCCATTTATTGCTAGGAACTTGCTCATTGCAAGGCTCCCTGTGACTTATGGTTTGCTAAATAGGCAAAGTGCTCAGCTACAGGAAATCACCATTGGGAACCCCCTTGTAGCTCACCCCAGCACAACCACCCAAACACAACCAAACACAAAGCACCTCACGTGACTCTCAAAAGACACCTGTTGTAAAAAGGAAGAAGGCTCCAATTAATAAACCCCAGGAGGGTAGGAGATCAGCTGCTACAAATACTAATGTAGCCAAGTCAAAAGCTGATGCAACACAAGTTCCTCAATCTTCTAAACCTTCAGAATCTGTAAGGAGGAAGCTTTTGCTTGCAGGATTAGAATCAAATGATGATGAGGACAATGTTACCTTATCTTCAAAATTTCCAAGCTTACATTCTGATTCTTCTCCAAGACCAGTTATTCTACCAACTAATGAGGGCACAACTACTGATGTTATTCAAAGTGCCAAAAATATTGATGCAACTGGCACAAGCCCAAGGACAAGGAAAATGAAGCTTTCTAAAGCCTACTATGCTCAAAATCTGCTCAAGATTAAAAAATAAATTGTTGAGGAGACACATAGTGCATCTACTCCAAATCCTGATTTCCAAACAAATCCTAATGAACCTGTGGACTTTTCTGATTCGCCAGTGAAGTAGTCAAAAAAAAGAGTGAGGGATGTTAGGTCACACACACTATAGAAGGGGGTTGAATACAATGTTTACTATAATCAAATCGAATATAAGAACTCAAGTAACAGAAAACAGATTTTATTCAACACAATAAACTCTGTTACAAAGAACTGTCATCTCTCAGTGATGAACAAATTATCACGAGAGCTTCTAGGGTTACAATAATTAATAAACTCAATTATGATAACACATATAGTGTAAACCCTATGCCTGTGTTTATATATTACACAGTTACAAGATAGTCTTCTAATTGATATCGAATACAATTCTGCTTGCTAATATATATCAATCAATTATCTTTTCTTCCAAGAATTCTATTCCTTATAGAATTCTTCTCCATGCATATTTCTTCTTATGTTTGTCTTGATCTTCTTTCCTTTCAATCAGCCGCCTTCCTTATCTGAACATCTCCTTAAGTCCTGATATTATCTCCTGATAAATATCTCCTGTTAACTTAAGTTCTGATATCTTAAGTCCTGACTTCAGTATAAGTACTGATTTCCAGTTAAGTACTGATTTGTCCTGTTAAGTAAGATCTGAAAACTAAACACAAATCATATTAGTCATTACATCACAAATATATCTAACAATCTCCCCCAACTTGTAAATTAGCATAATATACAAGTTTAACAGATATTTGATAATGTCAAAAATATTAAGTACAAATGCATGAGAATTTGACTAGATAACTACAACTTAAAGTCCTTATAGCTTTACCATCCTCAAGGTCTGATAACAACTTCAGTCTGTATATACTTCAGAATTTAAGCAGTTGTAGATCTCTGACTTGGCTTCAATTTCTGATGTCTTTGATGTCACGAGTTGTTCTGAGATAGTTCTTCAACAAATATCTCTCAACATATTCAAATTCATTGACCATCCTCCTTTTAGCATTTTTCAATTCCACTGTATCTTCACCATTTTGAAAGATAGAAGCCCTAAGATCATTTATTTTAGCTTTCCTTATATCCTGATCTAGTGTGATTATGTAGGCTTTGTCAGACTCAAGATTGAATTCAAGTCCCTTAATACCAGAAAATGTAGTGATGATTTTAGCAGTATTAGGCTTCATTTCAACAATTTCTCTACTGTGAGATCTGTACTTGGGACAGTATGGGCTGTCAGACTTTACAGAGTAAAGCTTCTTCTGTCTTTGAATATTTGATCTTAAATAATCTGCAGTACCATATATTGATCTATTTTTCACTTGAAGTAGAAATAGAACATGTTCCAGTTCTTCAAAATACTTCAGTGGAATAGCATTCTTCCTGATCTGAAATACCCTCCCATCTGTCATAAAATATAACATGATATGTTCTTTTAAAACAGAATGGTAAACCATTTGTACAGATTTAAATTGATTCAATCTTTCAGGAGTTGCTCCTACACCTGGTTCACTTATGGAAGTTGGATCATTGGTAGTATTGCTTACTCTCTTCTCTTTTGAACTACCCAATCCAGATTTGTCTCTTGCTTCCTTTCCTGTAACAACTCTTGCTTCAAAACCACTTGATATAGTCTTTAAAGGTTGAGTTTGTTGAGCTTTGGTGAATCCTGGTGGTAGCATCTTTGAAAGTTTAACATGAGCAATGTCAGATGTTTCCTTTTCCTTATCTTCTGATATCAAGCCAACTTGAGCTATGTCAGAGGTTGCTTGCTTCACTGTCATATCAGAAATTACTACATCTTGACTCTGAACAACTTGAGTCATGTTAGAGGTTGTTTGAGAAATCTTCCTTTCCATCAGAGTAAGACTAACATCTTCTTCATCAATTATTTCTTCATCCATGATTGGCACATATACCTTTACAGGTTCATCAACTTTTTCTTTGCCCTTGGATCTTGGATCTACCTCCACTTGTGATTTGGCTTTGGTTGCCTCATAATTGTCCTTTCCTTAATCACAATATCCTTAAGTTTTGGAAGTTTCTTTTCAAAAACAGAAGCTTTAGATTTGGAGTTGACTTTTTCTGCTTTAAGTCTAGCTTCTTCTTCCTTTAGACTTTCAAAGTCCATTCTAGGATTTTCTTTAAGAAATAATCTCCTTGAAATTTCTTCATCAAGTTCCAGATGTTCACTAGAACTTATCCGTTTACCAGTATCAGAAATTATTCTTCTCCCAGTATCAGAACTTGTTCTTTGTGTAGAAATTTCAGTTGTCTTTGATGAAGAACCTTGGCCACCTTTGCCTTGACCATGACCTCTACCCATTCCAGAGTTTCCCTGGTTATCATTTCCATCATCCTTTCCTTTTAGTGATTGAGTAGATTTGCATTTGGACTTAATTACTTTCTCCCCCTTTTTGGCATCAGCGGGTAAAAGGAGAGAGACAAGTAATTCCATTGAGGATTGGATCTTATTGAGTTGATTTTGATGAGAAGCTTGATTCTTTAGAATTTCATCAATTTGAGCTTGTTGCTTCTCCTGAGTTTTTTCAATATACCCAATTCTGTCAAAGGTTAGCTTGAAAAATCTGTTCTTTTCTAATTTTATATTCATATCTTGCTGGATCAAGGATTCTTGAATTTTATTCACCTTGTCATGAGTTATTGAGTGTTGACCTTGAAGGTGTCCAGTACTCATTGCAATAACTCTCAGCTGTGCCTTGAAATCATCATTTATCAGTATGTCATCAGCTTTGACAAGGTGCTCAGCAAGAATTTTTCCAGTAGGAACAAAACTAACTGAGTTCCATTCCTTAGTCCACTCCTGTCCTCTAGGAGTTTCACTCCAAGGTACTGCTGCATCCTCTCTAACAAACTTCTTGATTAAATCACCTTTGTTTGGAGCTTGTTGAGGTGCATGTCCTGATGGACCAGCTGCATCAACATCTACATTTGTAGCAGCTTCACCAGTAAGTTCAGCATTATCAGCATCAGAACTTACAGATCCTGCAGCATCAGTATCCTCTGATAAAAGAACAGTATGTGAGGCTATAGAGGCTTCAACATCATCCTCTAAGTTCTGATCTGAAGCTAAGTTCTGATCAACAGCCAAATCTTGATGCCCACCTAAAATCTGATTTTCATCATCCAGATCCAGAATTGGTGTGGTTGGAATATCTTCATTGAAATCAGCATCTAGAAGTGGTGTTGTTGGTGGAGTGAGTTGAGTTGTGGAGTTTCTAAGTACAGAACCTCAGGCACAACCAAGATATGAATATCAATTTCAGCACTTGTACCTGGGTCTTCAGTATGTACTGGATCAATTACAGGAGACACAAGAGGTGTAAGCACTTGCTCTGGAATATTCCCTTGTTCTTGAATTGGAGACTTTTGAGCTGATTCAGCAGTAGGAAGTAATTCAATTACTATAGGTTCTGTTGGGATCAGAGACTCCTGACCCCCTTCCTTAGCTGCTTCTTCTAAAGTTGCTTCAGAGTGTGATGATACACCTACAGCCCTCCTGGCTCTTTACTTTTTAAGTCTTTTTGCAGAATTAGAACCTTTGGGAGCTTCATCATCAGAATTTAGCTTTCTAAGCCTTTTGAGGGGCCTAGAATTCCCAATTTTAGTGTCTTTCTGAGAAGAGATCTTCTCATCTTCTACAACAGGTTCTGATATAGGAACCTGTTCCTCATTGTCTGACTCATCTCTCAGAACAATTCTCCTTCTCTTCTGTTGAGTCTGAGGTACTATCTTAGTCCTCTTGGGTTTGGAAGATGAAGGCTTCACCGGATGTGCTGAAGGCTGAGGTTGAGATGACTGTGATGGTTTGAAATATATCCCGATGGAGGGTTGAGTAGGTTGAGGTTGAGAAGGTTGAGGGTGATGAGAGATGGTAGGTTCTGATGGCTGTTGAGTTGGCTGTGATGTGTTGGTGGGTTGAACATCAGGATAAACAGATGTGTATGTTTGTGGATCAGCATTTACCAGAATCTGTTTTACTAACTGAGGAATCTGTAAGGGTCTCTGTACTGGTTTCTTAATATCAGCATTTAATAAATCATTAAAAGCCCTTTTACAAGCTTAAAGGGTGAAATTAAATCACTGGTAGGTTGGGGTTTATCAGCACAACAAAATGTATATATAAGCTGACAGAATCTAGCAAAGTATACTACATTCCTATCCTCTATCATCCTATCCCCTATGAAACCTAGCACAGCACTTGCAAAATCAAAATGAGTTTGATGAATAAGGGCATACCCGATTTGTTGACTCATGATGGGAATAGCATCAAAGTTGGAGCACTTATTGGCGAATGCCTTAGTGATACAATCAAAGAAAAAGCTCCATTTCTTTCTGATATTTTCTCTTTTCAGTTGACCCAATTTTCCCAAACTTTTCTCATAGCCCAAACTGGCCATGAGCTGCTATAAGACAAGATCCTCCACTGTTGAGAATGTGCAACCTTCAGGTAAATGGAGAGCTTTACGAACTGCTCCAGGAGTAACCACATGCTCGACATCTCCTGATGTGAAAATGATGCTTGGAGTACCAGTAGCACCACCATCATCAAAAAGCCCAGTTCTCCAAAATGTCAGCACTTGTTGGCTGGAAATAGTTTGAGGTTGGGTCAATGCATACCCAATCTCACTGTGAGCTAATAAATCTTGCACAAAGTCCAAATCTGATGGAGCTTCAGCCTTGGTCAGGATTGCAGCATAATTATTTGGGACAAACTTGGCTCCATCAACAATTAAATCCTTGGGCGCCATCAGAAATAAGTGAGAAGTTAGAGTGCCTGTAAGGTGTTTGAAAAAATATCTGTAAAGAAAACTGTCAGAAAATGTGAGAGAGAATAAGAAAAGAGAGAGAGTATAATAAAAATAAAAATAAAAATAAAAGATTTGAAAATATTTTATCTCTTTTACTTAAACACCCCACATGACAACAGTTAATAAGAAGAGGAACATACCTTTACACCTGTCAGGCATGCAGCAGTTAAGGCAAAAGTTAATGGGCACGGTAAATAAGTAATAATTACATTGCACGTTCAGTTTTTAAAAAAAAATTGTTCCCACTAAACAAATGATTATGACTGCTTTATCTCATATAAACCAATATTCTGTAAAAATATGACCGTTCAAGAAATGACCAAAAATAAACCAAGTAAATAAATATTGTCACGTCAGCATCAGAACTTGATTCGTATCAGGATTTAAAATCATCAGAATATGGCTCCTTAACTTGAAAAGTGAATGTTTATTCCTGTTATACTTCACACAAATACTGATATGGGTACATCAGAACTTAATCATCAGAACTTCCATCAGAACTTGTCCTCATAATTTATACAATTGACACTTAAACTATTCATCTAAAACAACATTTATCACCACAGTAATTTTCATCATTCATATGGAGTTTATGTGTGTGCATTAAGCTAAATATCAGAAAAAGAGTAAAGTCTGATTCACTTTAGTACATCTTAGAAATAAGGCATAACTAAGAACTTTGCTTAAAATCTGTCATTATTCTGAAGTCTACTATAGAATGAGTTCATGCATGAGTCCACCTCAACTGTTTTGTGCTCATTTTATGCATCTTTTGAAATTCCTTTTTACGGTGGCTTCTCAGTGTAAGTGAGTCACAACTGCTTATCAGAATTTATGCTATTATCAGAGTATTTCTACAGCAATCAGAGAATGTGAAAAGTCACCAAGAAAATTTTATTTTGTTTTTCTAATGCATATTACTTAATACCAGTAATGCACTTGGATCTTCCGTTCCACATATATTTTTCTCTATATCTCAAAGGAGTACCTGCTATTTCTTTTCTTTTCCTTTTCTTTTGATAAGTGAGGCTTATCAGCACTTAGTACATCCATCAGATTTACTAACATCAGAACTTAATAGATAAGAAGCATTATTCTAGTTTTTGACTTAGTAATAAGATACACAAAGTAAACTTTAACCAAGCTCAATATCAGAACTTGCTTGTGTTAAAAGATTCCCACATAAACAATTACTTTAAACATGGGATTATTAGTTTATTAAAGACTACTAGGTCAGCATCTAGCACAGTGATCCTCATTGGATTGAATAGTCACAGAAACATTCATATCACTATCAAATTTAGTAATTCACATCAGACAACAATCATCACTTAGAAAATTTCAATTTAAGCACATAATACACAAAGATAGTAATATTTGGAAATATTGATCATAAAGTCTGATGTATCAGAACATAAACTAAGCAGATTTAGAGAAAGAACCTGAAACCATTCCAAGTTCATTTACCAATCTTGTAAAAGTAGCTTCACACAGTAGTTTTGTGAAGATATCTGTTAGTTGCTGATCTGTTGGAACAAAATGCAATTCCACTGTACCTTCATCCACATGTTCCCTTATGAAGTGGTACCTAATGCTGATGTGCTTTGTCATTGAGTGTTGAACTGGATTACCTGTCATAGCAATAACACTTTGATTATCACAGTAAATAGGAATTTTAGAATATGTTAACCCATAATCCAGTAACTGATTCTTCATCCAAAGAATCTGTGCACAACAGCTTCCTGCAGCAATGTATTATGCTTCTACAGTTGATGTGGAAATTGACTTTTGTTTCTTGCTAAACCAAGAAACTAATCTGCCTCCAAGAAATTGGCAGCTTCCACTTGTGCTTTTCCTAGTCAATTTTACATCCTACAAAATCTGCATCTGAGTAACCTATTAGCTTAAAGTCTGATTCTCTAGGATACCACAATCTCAGATCAACTGTACCCTTAAGGTACTTGAAAATTCTTTTTACAGCTGTTAAGTGTGGTTCTCTTGGATCTGCTTGAAATCTTGCACAAAGACAGGTAGCATACATGATATCAGGTCTACTTGCAGTTAGATAGAATAGTGAGCCAATCATACCTATGTAATCAGTAAAATCTACTGATGTACCGGTATCTTTATCCAATTATGTTGCAGTGGTCATAGGAGTGGATGCACTTGAAAACTCTTGCATTCCAAATTTCTTCAACAAATTTCTGGTGTACTTAGATTGACAAATAAAAGTTCCTTCTTCATTCTGCTTGACTTGAAGGCCCAGAAAATAGCTAAGTTCTCCCATCATACTCATTTTATATCTTGACTGCATTAGCTTGGCAAACCTTTTACAAAGTCTGTCATTTGTAGAACCAAAAATGATATCATCAACATAGATCTGTACCAAAAGTAAGTCCTTTCCATGGTTGAGATAAAACAATGTTTTGTCAGTAGTCCCTCTGTTAAATCCACTTTCCAGAAGAAACTGAACTAATGTCTCATACCATGCTCTTGGAGCTTGCTTAAGGCCATAAAGTGCTTTATCAAGTCTGTAGACATGATGAGGAAATTTTGAATCTACAAAACCTGGAGGTTGTTCAACATATACTTCTTCTTCCAATTCTCCATTAAGAAAAGCACTTTTTACATCCATTTGAAAGACTGTAAACTTTTTGTGTGCAGCATAAGCCAAAAATATCCTTATGGCTTCCAATCTAGCAACTGGTGCAAATGTTTCATCATAATGAATTCCCTTATATTGAGAATATCCTTTTGCAACCAACCTTGCTTTATTCCTTGTAATTATGCCATCACTATCAGTTTTGTTTCTGAACACCCACTTTGTACCAACAACAGATCTATTCTTTGGTCTTGGCACTAGGGTCCAGACTTTATTTCTTTCAAATTCATTTAACTCTTCCTGCATTGCTTGCACCCAATCAGCATCTTGAAGAGCTTCTTCCACTTTCTTTGGTTCAGTCTGAGAAAGAAAAGAGTGATAGAGACATTCATTTGATGTTGTTGTTCTAGTTCTTATACCTGCTTCAGGATCTCCAATAATCAAGTCAGGTGTATGTGCTTTAGTCCACTTCCTTGCAGATGGAAGGTTATCTCTAGAAATGGATGCTCCCCATGATCCATGCTATTTCCATCAACATTTTCTGATTCTCCCCCTGAAATTGTGCTATCTGAGTTGGATCCTTCAGAATTTGAGTTTCCAGAATTATCAGAACTTGGCTCATCAGAACTTGATGAATCAGAACTTGAGGAGCCTGTTCTAGATTCTGATGCTTCTTGAGATGTTGTTGGATCTTCTATATGCCCCCCCTACACAGGTGCATTTTCCTTTGGCATAGTCACCATATTTTCAATAACATCAGAGTTTAATCCATCAGAGTTTGCAGTATCAGGATTTAGACTGTCAGGTTTTAGACTATCAGGATTTACAGAATCAGAATTTAAAACTTCATTCTCAAATCTCAGCTGATCATGATCATTGAAATCTTCAAGTCCAGTAATCTTCTTATCATCAAAAGAGACATTGATAGATTCCATGACAACCCTTGCTCTTAAATTGTAGACTCTGAAGGCTTTTGTGGAAAGTGGATATCCAACAAAAATTCCTTCATCAGCTTTTAGATCAAATTTGGATAGCTGTTCAGGATGAGTCTTAAGAACAAAACACTTGCATCCAAACACATGAAAATACTTTAGATTTGGCTTTTTTTCTTCACCATCTCATATGGTGTCTTTCCATGCTTGTTGATAAGTGTTGCATTCTGAGTAAAACAAGCAGTCTGCATAGCTTCAGCCCAAAAATAGGTTGGTAACTTTGCTTCATCAAGCATAGTTTGTGCAGTTTCAATAAGAGTTCTATTCTTTCTTTCAACAACTCCATTTTGCTGTGGAGTTCCAGGAGCAGAGAATTCCTGCTTGATTCCTTGGTCTTTGCAGAACTCTTCCATGATCAAATTCTTGAACTCAGTGCCATTATCACTTCTTATGATTTTCATAGAGTCTTTAACCACTTTATCCAGTTGTTTGACATGATCAATCAAGATAGATGCAGTTTCACTTTTTATTTGTAAGAAATACACCCATGTGTATCTGGTGAACTCATCCACTATGACCATAGCATATTTCTTCTTTGCAATAAACATGACATTCACTGGACCAAATAGATCAACATGTAGTAGGTGATATGGCTCAAGAATTGAAGATTCAGTCTTGCTCTTGAATGAAGATTTTCTTTGTTTTGCCTTTTGACAGAAATCACAAAGGCCATCAGGAGCAAATACTAATTTTGGCAGTCCTCTCACAAGATCTTTCTTGACTAGTTCATTTATATTGTTGAAATTTAAATGAGAGAGTTTCTTGTGCCAATTCCAGCTTTCTTCAATTGATGCTCTACTTAACAGACAGATTGCAGAATCATCAGTACTTGTTAAAAGCTTGGCTTCATAAATGTTACCATGCCTGTATCCTTTCTGAACAACTTTTCCTGTAGATTTGCTAACAACTTCACAGTGTTCTTCAAAGAACTCTACATGATAACCTCTATCATAGATTTGACTAACACTCAGCAAATTGTGTTTTTATGTCCTGAGACTAGAGCTACTTTTTCAATGATGACATTCCCAAGATTGATATTTCCATATCCCAGAGTTTTTCCCATGTTGCCATCTCCATAAGAAACACCTGGGCCAGCTTTCTCCATAAAGTCTGATAGCAGGGCTTTATTTCCAGTCATATGTCCTGAACATCCACTGTCCAGAACTCGGATGTTTTTCCTGTTGCCCTGCAATCACAAAGACCACTAATGATTAGTTTTAAGGACCCATACTTGCTTGGATCCTTTGTCCTTATTAAGTTTATTAACATTTGTATCGGATTTAGCATCAGAATTTATGTTAACAGTTTTCTTATCAGAATTTGCAATATCAGACTTTGCATCATAACTTACACTAGAAGGAATAATGCTAACTTTCTTTAAAGAAGGTTTTATTTAATAATAATCATAGTATAAACTATGATATTCCATACAAGTATACATGGAATGTCATAAACTACCACAATGAAAACAAGGATTTTGTGGCCTATATCTAACAGACTGACTCTTAACTCCTGATTTTGAAGGTAAGGAGTTTATGTTCTTATTCTTCCTGCAAAAAGAAGCCAGATGGTTAGAATTTCCATAGTTATAACATTTCTTTCTAGGAGCATTAGGAACAGGCTTATAATCATTACTTTCATTCACACCTACTTTTCCATTCCTATTTTTCGTAGGTGGCTTTACCTTGTTTACATTCATAACATCTTTCAGCTTATGCTTAAGCTGCTTCTTTGTCATTAAGCCTATGTTTACTTCAGTTGGCTTATCATGTTTTGGTTTGTCAGAAGTTAATTTCTCTTTAACTTCTGATTTATCAATATCAGACTTTACAGCTACAAACTTAACAAGATTTACCTTTGGCTTTTGTTTAACAACTATAGGCTCAATTTCTATAGTTCCTTTATCATTCTTATCATCTCTATAACCTAAACCCTCTTTCCATTTTCCACTACTTAACAAATTCTGAGTTGTTCTACTAGAGTTAGTCCAAGTCCTGATAATCTCTCTTTCCTTTTCTAACTCAGTTTTTAGAGATTCATTCATTTTAAGCACTTCATCTAGAAAGCATCATCTCTATCTTTCTGAGTTTGATGGAACATAACTAACTCTTTTTCTAAATAATCATTCCTCTTTTTATAAGCAAGATTTTCAGAAGTTAATCTTTCACATGTTAAAGTTTGATCTCTATAACTAATGAACATGGTTTTAAGATATCTTCTCAACTCAGTAATATCATCAGTATGAAAAGCATAGGTTGTTTGAGGTACCTTTAACTCAGCAGCTTCAGAACTGCTATCAGCATTTGCCATCAAGGCATAGTTCACCTCACTTTCAGAATCTGAAGTGTCTGTCCACCTTTTCTTCTTTGTGACGAGAGCCTTGCCTTTTTCACTCTTCACTTTCTTGCAGTCAGGAGATATGTGGCCTTTCTCACCACAGTTGTAGCATTTGACATTTGAGTAATCTCCTCTGACAGACTTTCCTCCTTTTCCTTCATATTTTCTTAAACCTTTCTTATCAGAACTTGCACCTTTCCTGGAAAACTTCTTTCCCCTTCTGAATTTCCTGTATGCAATCTTTGTGATTCTTTTCACCATAAGAGCACATAACTTCATCATCTCTTCATCAGGGTCCATCTCAGATAGACTTTCAGTTTCTGAATCCTCATCACTATCAGGACTTGATGACTCAGTATCAGACTTTATGATGAGTGCCTTTCCTTTGCCTTTCTTTGAGACAGCCACTTTAGGGGATTCCTCCTCAGCCTTAAGAGCAACTGTCCTTGACTTTCTCCCATGCCTCTTGCTTCTTTGATCCATCTCAAGTTCATGAGTCTTGAGCATACCATAAATTTCATCAAGAGTAGTTTCATCAAGAGCATAGTTGTCTCTTATTATTGTGGCCTTCAAATCCCAACTTTCAGGAAGAGCTAAAAGGAATTTGAGATTAGTATCTTCAAGATCATATTCCTTATCCACCAGTGACAGATCATTCAAGAGTTTGATAAATCTATCATATAAACCAGTCAATGATTCATCAGGTTTTAGTCAAAGTGCTCATACTCTTGAGTGAGTAGAGTCCTCATGTTCTTCTTAATTGAATCAGTTCCTTGGCATCTTGTCTCCAAGGAATCCCATATCTCTTTTGCAGTCTTGCAGTTAATTACCCTGTTTGACATGACATTATAAATGGCACTGTGTAGCAAAATGTCTTACCTTTGCATCCTTTGTAATAGATGAGATATCTTCAGCTGTATATTCACTTTTCTCCTTTGGTACAATCTGTGCTGGCTGATCTGCAACTATAACAGAGAGCTTGGTTGGCTTGTGTGGTCCTTCATTAATTCTGTCAAGGTATTCTGGATCTGTAGCTTCCAGAAACATAGACATCCTCACCTTCCATATGGGATACTCAGAAGGTTTCAGTATGGGAACCCTAATTGTCTCCTATCGATTATGGATTTGAGTCTTTGGAGTTTCTTCAGTTTTGGTGGGCTTGGTTGAAGTTTGTACTTCTTCAGACATGATTGTTTTTAGATCTTTACTGTATGTATGTTAACAGATTGCTCTGATACCACTTGTTAGGTCACACACAATGTAGAAGGGGGTTGAATACAGTGTTTACTACAATTAAATCGAATATAAGAACTCAAGTAACAGAAAACAGATTTTATTCAACACAATAAACTCTGTTACAAAGAACTGTCCTCTCTCAATGATGAACAAATTATCACGAGAGCTGCCAGGGTTACAATAATTAATAAACTCGATTATGATAACACATATAGTGTAAACCCTATGCCTGTGTTTATATACTACATAGTTACAAGATAATCTTCTAATTGATATCGAACATAATTCTGCTTCCTAATATATATCAATCAGTTATCTTTTCTTCCAAGTATTCTATTCCTTATAGAATTCCTCTCCATGCATATTTCTTTTTATGTTTGTCTTGATCTTCTTTCCTTTCAATCAGCTGCCTTCCTTATCTGAACATCTCCATAAGTCCTGATATTATCTCCTGATAACTTAAGTTCTGACAACTTAAGTTCTGATATCTTAAGTCCTGACTTCAGTATAAGTACTGATTTCCAGTTAAGTACTGATTTGTTATGTTAAGTAAGATCTGAAAACTAAAAACAAATCATATTAGACATGACATCACAAATATATCTAACGAGGGATATAACTCCTGATCAAGTAGAAGAAAGTGTCAAGAGGCTATAAAGGGAAAGTCTTTTCCCTGGATCAAGCACATAAGAACCTGTATATCAAAGGGATACAACAGCTACAAATTTTGATCCAATCCCACAAGAACCTGCACTTCAAATTAGTGCAACAGATTTTGAAGAACTAGAGCCTCTTGCCGAAAAGTCCATTCAACAATGGCATGATGATGAAAATGCTAGAATCAAAGCTAAAGTTGCAAAGGTTAAAGATATTTGTCACTATATTAAGAAGCATACTTCAAAACATAGAGCTGGTTTCAAGCTTGGTGCTACACATGAGTCAGAAACTGAATTTGAGGAGAGGAGTACACAAGAACCTGGTTGTCAAAGTCATCCGACAACTCCTAAATCTCTAGCCCCACAAGAACCATTGCATCAAAGTTGCAATGAAGGATTAATTTTTAAAGCAGTGGTATTGGTTTTAGATACTGAAGGAAGGATTCATCCCTTAACACCATATATTGATATCTTATCAGTACCTCCATTGGATGTCTTGAGTGTTCAGAATCACAAGGTATAAATACTGATTCCACCTTATCAGCATTTATTTTAAATACTGATTTTGTCTTATCATCATTTATCTATCATGTTATAAATCCTATTGGTATGATTATATCTAGACCTTTATTTAAGGACTACCTCTAGTTGTATGACCACAAACAACCTTGCTTTAGCCACCTCTTATTTCTGTTGGACAAAATTATTTGAGCCATTCATGTGAGAATGAGAGAAAAGATTTAGAGAAAAATAGAATTGAAGAGAGGCAGGATCCTTCCTGGAAAAAGAAAAGGTAGATGAGACTCAAGATTTAGTAATTCTTGTGAGGAAACTCTAATTATTAAAAGTTATGAGCTGTGTGGTGTGAGGAGTAATGAGACTACTCTAAAAGAATATAGAGATTAATTGTTACTTGTTATATTTTGCAGGTGCACATAGAACAAAAGAAACAACTGCTGAACAACAGTCCGTAGACCCTCGGTTAAACTCTGATGTACCAAGTGCTGATAATCTCACTACAGGGCTAAGTACTGATACTTTCCTACAGTCCACTCACTCTATCAATCCATCACCTGTTATTCTCCCTGTAGTTGCTGAAGATACAGATGCACACCAGTCCATTCATGAAGATCTACTCATAGCAGGGTTACCACAGCACTCCACAAGTGCTGAGATCTTGGAGATAAATACTGAAGCTCCACCTCACCTGTCTACTATTCTTGAAGATGTGGAGTTAAATGCTAATGGTATGGTAGTTTCTAAGGCAGCTGGATCACATATAACACCAATTTCTTATTATATATTAAATGCTGAAGCTGGAGTTGAAGTTCAACAGATAATTCAGGAACCAGTGCTGATGAAGAATGTTTCTCATGAGACAGAGTCTGATGATGGGGACAACAACAATGCAATTCTAGATCCTGATGAGAATATAGATAACCTCTTTTTCCCTGAATACATACCTACCCATGTAAGGAAATAGAAGTTAAATGAGTTAGATGCTAAGAATGCAAAGGAGTTAATTGATGAAGTATGGAATACAAAATGGAAGGATGATGTCTATCCTATATCTAATATCAATGTTGTTAAGCATTTAGAAATAGTTGAACAAACTATTCTGAATCCTAATGTACTGAATCATCTTAAAACATCCACTCTGTTGATGAGATGCCTACAGACGGCTCAAGAATGTACCACTTCTTAAATAAATCAAATCAGAGATTCATTTTTTAATACAAAGCTGACCATTGATAAGGAAATTCAGAAGCAGATTGCACCTATTGTTGACAGACAGACTCAAATTGAAGCCAATCAGGCTAGATTGGAGGAACATCAAAAATAGATGTCTGGGCAACCTACTGAGGTACAAACTTCAATGGATCTAATTCTTTCGCTTCTACTTGGTGATGATGCCAAAAAAGGGGATAAAATTGATAAATCTAAATACAAACACCTAACATTGAAAGATGCTGATGATGAAAATCCTAATGAAGGGCATAAGGGGGGACAGAAGAACAATGTAAGGAGAAGAGGTGAATAGCTAGTTGGGACTAGTGGTTCATCAAAATATACTAGGTCTCAATCCAGACAAGGTGGAGGAAGAAGGAGGAGTGAAAGGAGAGTGTAATCTAAAGAACTGACTATGACTAATATAAAAACTCAAAAATCTCTGAAAGTCACAAATGCTGATGATGACCAAGGCATTCTGAAGATAGAAGCTGGTGTAGAAGTAAATCAGTATTTACAAACTCTAAAAAATGAAAGGCATGAAGACAACTCTTTTATACAAGGACCCAAAGTTTCAGGCATTTGATTCCGAGGTGAGTAGAAGAATCTTTGAGAAAGAAAATCATGGAGTTGATCTTGAACATCTTAGGCAATTGGACGAAGAATTCAAATCCATGAGGATAGAAAATACTAATGATGTTATCTCTCTATTACCTTTTGAAGATGATCATTTAAATAGACCAACCAAAGGGGTGGGTATAAGGGAGGTAAGTCAAGAAGATGCCGAAAGATCTCTCATGTCCCAAGAAATCTTAAATGCTTACAAGAGACAAAAGGGGAAGGGGGAGATGGGAGAGAAGTCCAATCCAAATAATAAAGCTAAAGTTGCTAAGAGAAAATCAGTATCTAAAGCATCCAAACCTTAAATACTGATAGATTCAATCTATATAGTAGCTCAAGCTTTTGATACTGAAGAAAGAATTGAAGAAGAAGAAGTCAGTGAAGCTCATCAAAGAAGAAAAATTTATGAAGCTGATTGGGCTGATAAACTGAAATTAACCTCTGACAATACTCAAGTTAATAGAGAAACAAATGCTGATGTTCAACCAGTCACAACCTCTAATACTACTCAAGTTGTTGAAAATTTAAATCCAATTCAACCTGAGACAACAAATCCTGACTCTAAGAACATAAATTCTGATAAGCCAAAGCTTACTTTTGAAGAGAAGAAGAAGTTGTTATGGGGAAGCAAGAAAATTGTACCTAGAAGAGATTCCTCTGAAACATTAAAGGAGGTTTATAGTGGGAGTTCTCATGCCAGAAGACCTAAAGTCACAAGTGGTCTGGGAAGGTTAGGTGCTGATCTTTTTGTGGTTGATGCTTTAATTCTAAGAAAGCATGCAAATCTAACAGAAATTGGAGATAATGTGATGCTTGAAGATTTTTAAAAGATCATATCGGTACAAATTGTTATTAATCTAGTTGGAGAAAAATGATATATTTTTTGGAATATGGGAGGAGATTGAGGTTGACACAAGTGCAGATGAGAGATAAACCATCGCAGGATTTGGAACTTGTTACTACAATTCTTAAGGTAACTAATCATGTAACTGTCAGATGGTCTGCATTTTTTAAGAACTTAATATAGATGAAGAGAGAGGGATGACTTACAAATCTAACTACATTCCAAAGTACATTGATCAAACTGAATATGTTGTTGATATGCCTATTGGAGGAGCCAAAATTGAAATGAGTCTAGGAAGGGTAGTCTTAACTTTTAATCCTGATGAAAAGAGGATTGCATTTCTGGAACTAGTTGATCTATCATTTGGAAATTCAAAGCTACATGACCTCAGGTCAACCATCTACCAAAATGATGAATCAAAAGATGAGCTAAAAGATATCAAACAGAGGATGCAATGGTATTTGGATGTTATGGAAGAAAATCTATTGAGGAAGTTCTGTTATGACCGATATTTTATGTAATATTATTTGCGAACTCTGTATAACCTTAGAGTCAATTATAAATATATTTATTGATTGAACATTTGTATGGATGGAATTTGCTGCATTATAAATTGCTTTATTTAAAATATGAATTTTTCAAAGCGAGAGTTTTATTAATTGCTCTTATTCTTGATTTATAGAGAATATGGTTTACCATTGGAAAATTATCTTTTAAAATTATTTCATTCACAAATCACAAAATTGATCTCATAAAATTTCTAAAAATCCAAGTTATTTTATGGTACAATTTTTATAATTTTTGAATTTTTATTTTATTTTATAAAAAATAAATCCTTGAAAATTAGTTGTTTAGTAATTAGCAAATTACACGGATACCCTTGTATGCAAATACCCTCCCATTCAACTTAAAGGGCTAAAAAGACAATTCCAACCCCACTAACTCTCATTTTACTAGCCAAATTACTTCTTTGTCCTTGCATGCGAAATGACCCAATTCTTGCTAGAGGGTCACTTTTGTCAATTACTAATTCCACTCACATTTGGTCAAATCAAAATCATAAAACAAGCACAAGTTGTCATGATCATTTCATTTTTCACTCCAGACTCCACCCTCACCTCACTCTATCATCCCTCTCTTCTCCTCCCTCTCGGCTCAACCCCCCTCTCGGCTTTCCCATAGCCGAAGCCCCTACCCCCTTATTTTCTTCATTCTTTCACTCAAACATCCATCTTATATTCAAGTAATCTTACTCTATATATGTTGTTCATATATATTCCAAAAAGTTTTGAGTGAAATGTTTAAGTTTTGATCTTGCATGTCATAGTTTTAACTAGAACTCAAAATACAATCTTGATTCTCATAGATTTAAGGTTGTATTATTGAGGGAACTACAAGGAATGGTAAAATTCCAAGTCATGAGAGTGAAGCTCTTATTTTTAATGGTCATTTCCCTTCCATTTCATTCGGCTATGACCTTAAGGGAGCCGAATGAATGGTTCTTAATGGTGTTTCTTTGTGGCCTTGTTGATTTTGAATGTTTATGTGATGATAGCTTGGTTTTGGAAGTAAAAACTTGATAAAACCCTTTGCATGCTAAGTGATCATTTAGTTATAGTTAATGCTAGGCTTGCATGTTGATTTTATGATAAAATCTATTATGGAAATCATATTATTTTGGCTTGTAAATTCGAAGGCATGCATGCATAGATTCAACTCATGATTTTTGAAAGTTCTTGATCATTTGGATTGATAATTGTTAATAGGCTTTAATTTCAGTTGAGTTAAGATATTGATTTTGATTTGTGCTCCTTGATATGTGATTTTAATTTGAATATATATGGAAGATTTAAGTGGTTTTTTTCGAAAAGTTAATGACTCATAATTAGTATATTGTGTTAACTCTTGTTTTGCTATATTGCACCTTAGGTAAGGATGATCTCCACTAAGCCAATATTGAGTATGGGAGTAGTAGTTCAGTAAATTTCCTTGGTTGAGGTTAGGTTTGGGTTTTGATTGATGTTTGGTTGGGTTTGTCAAGTGAGAATCATGGTGGAAAGGGGAGCATTAGATTCTGCAGAATTTCAGTTTGGTACCATGAGGTTTAGAGTGAGATTTGACCTTGTAATTGTCGTGCACTTTGAGGCCCAAGTCACCAGAAGTTATCACTAGGAGTATACATTAGGTTTTAGGCGTTTGTTAGAGGTTTGTAGGTTGTTTGATTTGGTGCACGAGTGAAAACACAAAATCTGTCCAGCAGGGGATAGTTTTACTACAACTTAGAAATGGGAAGTTTTGACCATGGCATAGGTAGGAAAGGTTGCGAGTCATTCCTAGCTTATGTAGTAGATTCAGAAAGAGACAGCCTCATCATAGAAGATATTCCAGATATGTTTCCAGACGAACTACCAGGTTTACCGCCAGATCGACAAATCGAGTTTGAGATCAACCTTGATCCACACACGGAACCAGTTTCGAAGGCCCCGTATAGGATGGCACCAGCAGAAATGAAAGAGTTGGCGAGCCAGCTACAAGAATTATTGGACAAAGGAGTGATACGGCCAAGTACGTCGCCATGGGGAACACCTGTTCTGTTCGTAAAGAAGAAAGATGGGAGCATGAGGTTATGTATAGATTATCGGGAGTTGAATAAGATGACAATTAAGAACCAATACCCGCTACCAAGAATAGATGATTTATTTGATCAATTGAAAGGAGCAAAGTGCTTTTCCAAGATTGACTTAAGATCAGGATACGATCAATTAAAGATCAAAGAAGAAGACATCCCAAAGACATCATTCAGGACAAGATACGGACATTATGAATTCTTAGTAATGCCTTTTGGGTTGACTAATGCTCCGGCAACATTTATGGATCTGATGAACCGGGTATTTAAAAAGTATTTGGACAAGTTTGTAGTGGTATTCATTGATGACATTCTTATCTATTCAAAGTCAGAAGAAGAACATATGCAGCATCTATTGATAGCATTGGAGATACTCCGACAAGAGAAGTTGTATGCCAAGTTCTCTAAATATGAGTTTTGGTTAAAGGAGGTTCAACTTTTGGGACATGTTATTGGAAATAAAGGAGTTAAAGTAGATCCAGCAAAGATCGAGGCGATTATGAGTTGGGAGAGGCCAAAGACACCTACGAAAGTGCGAAGTTTTCTAGGATTGGCGGGATATTATAGAAGATTTGTTAAAGATTTCTCGAAAACTGCCACGCCATTGACTAAGTTGACTAGGAAGAATCAAAAGTTCTAATGGAATGCAGAATGTGAAGATAGCTTTCAAGAATTGAAGCAGAGGTTGGTTACAACTCCGGTGTTAGTATTACCAGACGATCAAGGAAACTTTGTGATTTTCAGTGATGTTTCACATAAAGGACTGGGTTGTGTGCTAATGCAACACAATAAGGTGATTGCGTATGCGCCAAGACAGTTAAAACCACATGAATTGAAGTATCATATGCATGATTTGGAATTAGAAGCTATAGTATTTGTACTTAAGATTTGGAGACATTACCTTTACGGAGAAAAGTGTGAGATCTACACGGATCACAAGAGTTTAAAGTATATTTTCACTAAGAAGGAGCTCAACATGAGGCAAAGGAGATGGTTGGAATTGATTAAGGACTATGATTGTTCGATAAATTATCATCCGGGAAAGGCGAACGTGGTAGCCGATGCTTTAAGTAGGAAGGAAAGATTGAATATGACAGCAATACCAAAGGAATTGTCTGAAGAGATTAAGAGATTTGAATTGGAACTTTGTGATTGTGGAATAGTTGAAGTGGTTTGTCGTACAATGACTTTTTAGCCAACATTATTGGGAAAGATAAAAAAATGTCAGGAAGAAGTGATGAAGCAAGAGAATAACCAGCTAACCGGAGAAGAGATTGGTACTCAAAGGGATGAGCAAGGTATACTAAGGTTCTCCTCAAGAATTTGGATTCCTCATGTACCTGAATTGAAGAATGAGATATTGCAAGAAGCTCACAATTCAAGATTTTCAATCCATCCGGGAAGCACCAAGATGTATCAAGACTTGAAGCAGAACTTTTGGTGGCCAAATATGAAGCGAGAAGTGGAAGACTGGGTTGCGAAGTGTTATACTTGTCAGAAAGTGAAGGCAGAACATCAAAGACCAAGCGGATTAATTCAGCCCCTAAAGATTCCAGAATGGAAATGGTAAAACATTGCTATGGACTTTATAGTGGGATTACCATGAACGAAATCCGGACATGACGCTATATGGGTTATAGTTGATTGCCTTACGAAGTCAGAGCATTTTCTTCCAATTAATGAGAAGTCTTTATTGGATAGATTGGTCCATCTGTATGTGCATGAAATCGTATTAAGACATGGTGTGCCCGTATCGATAGTTTCAGACAGAGATCCCCGATTTAACTCGAGATTCTGGAAGCAATTTCAAGAAAGTCTTGGCACGAAGTTAAACATGAGTACGACGTATCATCCGTAGACTGACGGTCAAAGCAAAAGGACAATTCAAACAATCGAAGACATGTTGTGCAGTTGTGCAATTGATTTTGCGGGAAGTTGGGACGACCACCTACCATTAGTAGAATTCTCTTATAACAACAGTTATCACTCCAGTATTGGCATGCCACCATACGAAGCTTTATACAGATGAAAATGCAGATCACCAACTAGTTGGGATGAAGTGGGAGAAGGAAAGATTCTAGGCCCAGAATTGGTACAAAAATTGCATGGGACAATCAAATTAATTCAGAAGAGGTTATTTGCTGCTCAAGATAGGCAAAGAAAGTATGCGGATCCAGCGCGTAAGGATGTCAGATTCTAAGTGGGTGAAGCCGTTTTGCTGAAAGTATCACCGAGGAAAGGATTGTCTAGATTTGGCAAGAAAGGGAAGTTAGCGCCTAGATATATTAGTCCTTTTGAAATTTTGAGTCAAGTGGGGAAGGTGGCTTATGAGTTAGCCTTGCTGCCTCAGTATCAGCATGTGCATAATGTGTTCCATGTGTCATTGCTTAAGAAGTACAATCCTGATGTCAACCATGTGATAGAATATGAACCTATAAAAATTCAGGCAGACCTGTCATTTATGGAGCAACCTGTCAAAATACTCGACTGACAAGCAAAGAGTCTTAGAAATTAGTCGGTGAAGTTAGTAAAAGTACTTTGGAGGAACCCCAAGGTCGAAGAGGCAACTTGGGAGTTAGAGTCTGATATGCGTTCCCGGTATCCTCATCTGTTCTCTTAGATTCTGAGGACAGAATCCTTTAAGGGGGAGAGGATGTTACGACCGACATTTTGTGTAATATTATTTTCGAACTCTGTATAACTTTAGTGTCAATTATAAATATATTTATTGATTGAACATTTGTGTGGATGGAATTTGCTGCATTATAAATTGCTTTATTTAAAATATGAATTTTTCAAAGCGAGAGTTTTATTAATTGCTCTTATTCTTGATTTATAGAGAATATTCTTTACCATAGGAAAATTATTTTTTTAAATTATTTCATTCAAAAATCACAAAATTGATCTCAACACATTTCTAAAAATCCAAGTTATTTTATGGTACAATTTTTATAATTTTTGAATTTAGATTTTATTTTATAAAAATAAATCCTTGAAAATTAGTTGTTTAGTAATTAGAAAATTACATGGATAACCTTGCATGCAAATACCCTCCCATTCAACTTAAAGGGCTAAAAAGACGATTTTAACCCCACTAACTCTCATTTTACTAGCCAAATTACTTCTTTGTCGTTGCATGCAAAATGACCCAATTCTTGCTAGAGGGTCACTTTTGTCAATTACTAATTCCACTCACATTTGGTCAAATCAAAACCATAAAACAAGCACAAGTTGTCATGATCATTTCATTTTTCACTCCACACTCCACCCTCACCTCACTCTCTCCTCCCTCTCTTATCCTCCCTCTCGGCTCAACCCCCCTCTCGGCTTTCCCATAGCCGAAGCCCCCACCCCCTTCTTTTCTTCATTATTTCACTCAAACATCCATCTTATATTCAAGTAATCTTACTCCCTATATGTTGTTCATATATATTCCAAAAGGTTTAGAGTGAAAAGTTTAAGTTTTGATCTTGCATGTCATAGTTTTAACTAGAACTCAAAATACAATCTTGATTCTCATGGATTTAAGGTTGTATTATTGAGGGAACTACAAGGAATGGTGAAATGCCAAGTCATGAGAGTGAATCTCTTGTTTTTAATGTTCATTTCCCTTCCATTTCATTCGGCTATGACCTTAAGGGAGCCGAATGAATGGTTCTTAATGGTGTTTCTTTGTGGCCTTGTTGATTTTGAATGTTTATGTGATGATAGCTTGGTTTTGGTAGTAAAAACTTGATAAAACCCTTTGCATGCTAAGTGATCATTTAGTTATAGTTAATGATAGGCTTGCATGTTGATTTTATGATAAAATCTATTATGGAAATCATATTATTTTGGCTTGTAAATTCGAAGGCATGTATGCATAGATTCAACTCATGATTTTCGAAAGTTCTTGATCATTTGGATTGATAATTGTTAATAGGCTTTAATTTCAGTTGAGTTAAGATATTGATTTTGAATTGTGCTCCTTGATATGTGATTTTAATTCGAATATATATATGGAAGATTTAAGTGGTTTTTTTTGAAAAGTTAATGACTCGTAATTAGTATATTGTGTTAACCCTTGTTTTGCTATATTGCACCTTAGGTAAGGATGATCTCCACTAAGAAAATATTGAGTGTGGGAGTATTAGTTCAGTAGATTTCCTTGGTTGAGGTTAGGTTTGGGTTTTGATTGATGTTTGGTTGGGTTTGTCAAGTGAGAATCATGGTGGAAAAGGGAGCATTAGATTCTGCAGAATTTCAGTTTGGTACCATGAGGTTTAGAGTGAGATTTGACCTTGTAACTGTCATGCACTTTGCGGCCCAAGTCTCCAGAAGTTAGCACTAGGAGTATAAATTAGGTTTTAGGTGTTTGTTAGAGGTTTGTAGGTTGTTTGGTTAGGTGCACGAGTGAAAACACAAAATCTGTCCAGCAGGGGACAGTTTTACTACAACTTAGAAATGGGAAGTTTTTCCCATGTCATAGGTAGGCCCTCATTAGGCCCTATTTGGCATTAGTTATAGGGAGTGTCATGGGATTTTTTCCAGCCACAGTTCATTGGATTTGAGTTAGAACCATGTGTCACAAGTTAATTCAAATCAGGACCCTTTTCTGTCCCGAAAACAGGGGAAACGTGGACTTTAAGCTTAGGCCTAGGGAAGCCCAAGCTAGGCCCTTGAGCCATACCAAGTTTGAGAGTTTACTTATGATCATAAGAGTCTAGTGTAGAAGTTTTAGAGGTAAACTTTAAGTGTAAGAGTGTCGAATGCACCCAAAAAATCATAGATGTGATCCTAAAATCACTATAATGAGCACATTCACTTATCACATAGTTTTAGAGCACTTATGAGTGAAGATTTGGTTTACTACCATAGTTGAAAGATAGCTTAAAGTCAGTAGAGTGAAAGGCCCAAGTGAGGGTCAATAGGAATCGGATGGTTTAGTAAAGGCACTTCGAGTTAGGAGATCAAAATTTGGAGTTTTGTCTAGTTTAGCGACAAAGTGACTTAAGTAAGTGGAGCGAGATCATCCAAGCTTAGTGATGCAATATAGTGTATGTTATACTATTTTGTACTTAAATGTGGTATGTGAGCATATGTGGTTATGTGTACTATTATGTTTATAAGGTGATTGTAAATATGTGTGTATAAAGGCCTAAGAGCCATTGTATATAATTTCGGTTTACAAATAGGTTGAGTTGGTGAGAACATATTATAATGAGGTTATTATTATTTATGTAGGATCTCGAGAACAGGGTAAACTTGCCATTAAATTTGAGTAAAGCTTCCAGTTGCTCCTACCTGCCAGTCAAGTCAAGCCTTTCTCAAGGCAAGTGATTCAACCTACCTTTTGTTTTACACTGCAAGTGTGCGATAACCAGTTCTTATATATGATGCGAGTATTCTAATTCACCTTGATATACAAGAACCAAGTGGTTTCAAATATATCTTCGTATTATATGAAAATGACATGAACGCTCAAGTATTCATTGCAAGTAGTTTTACTTTACTTGAAGATTGCTATGCAAGTAAATTAAAAGTCATACCATGCTAGTATACCAAAGTAATTGTGATGTTGAACCATGTACAAGTTATACTCAGTAACCTTATCTTGATACCTAAAAGTCAGTTATTCCTTAACGTTTGTTCATGATTTCTTGATAACCTTATCCTTACCCTAAAGCATGATAATCTGTTATATCTTGAACTGATGCTCACTTTCTTTATATTTTAATACCAATGTCTTATCTGGAACCATTACCTTGAACCTAGTTTGACTTTGTTCCTTCATACTATCTGATAACCTTGCTAAATCTCATTGTCAAAATCCTTGTAAATAGAAACCTTGCAATTCCCTTGATAAAGTATAGTTTAGTGGATCATGGCCTTGAAATTTAGTGGACCTATTCCCAGTGCTTCAAAGTTGATCTAGAACCCTTGATAAAGATGTTCATTGTTCAATAGATTAACTGTCAATTGGCATCAGTTTTTAAAAATAAAAAGGTTAAAATTTGGTTTTCCAGTCCCAAAGGGGGACAAATATTTTCTTTAAATAGTGGATCTGGACAGAGACGCAAGTCATTTCCGCTCTTAAATTGTAGGCTTAAAAGTTGCCTAGGGATCCCATTAATGTTCTAGAACCCAGCGAGGTTCGGGATTACTTCATGGCTGATCACCGGCTGTAATCCGTAGCGTCATAAAATGGTTTTGATAAAGAAATGGTTTTGATAAAGAAATGGTTTTGAATTGTTTTGTTACAAGTAAATGATGCCATCACCCAAAAGTTTATCTCTTGTTATTATTAGCTCTTCCCTCGCATTGTTATTCTTTTATTTCATTTTATGTATTGTATTGTATAGCACTTGTTGAGCATTTGGCTCACTACTTGCTTTCACCCTGATATTACAGCTAGAAGATATGGTTAGGTTCAAGCAGACAGCGCGTAAGACTTGTGATGCCAATTCGTATGTTCGAGCTCAGGTAGAATAAGTGATCGTTTTGTGTGAGGACTCGATATTAAAAATCAGGTTGTAATAGTTAATAGTGTTGGGCTGTTCCAAACCCTAAACTGTAAGATCTTGGATTCAGATGTATTTATTCTTTTGTTAACTATTGTAATAAGTTGTATAATATATATTTTTAAGTCGGGGCGTGACAAGTTCCTTGAAGAAGATGTAGAATGTGTTAGAGTTCAGAATTGAAGATAAAGTTTGATTATCATTGATTGTAAGAATGTATATGTTTACTTGATTTCTACATTTAGATAGTTTTTGACATCATCAATTGGAACTTGTACATAATTACATAATGCACAAGTTGGGGGAGATTGTCAGAAGAAATTGATGATATCAGTATATAAACTATCATAGTTTGTTATCAGTATTTGATATCAGGATTTACTTAATGTGACGTCATCAGTATATGTCTATCAATATTGGATGATCAGCATTTGATGATCAGTACTTAGTCACATCAGTAGATATCAAAGAAGGAAATGGATTGCAGAATTCAAGGCGGTGAAGGACTTTACTTACAGAAGCAACCATAACATGGATATGTATTAGGATTCCTTATTGTAATAGAATAAGATTCCTTATTAATTGTGTAACTATACACTATATAAGCACATATTAGGTTTACACTATATGTGTTCCGAATTATTATATCTTTCAGATAACTTAGCAGCTCTCAAGGATAATTCTTCATCCCTTGAGAGAGTAGTTTTGTAACATTTTTTATTCTAGATTAATATAAAAACTGTTGATTCTATTAAGCTTTATCGAATTGTTTGCATAAACTGTATTCACCCCCTCTATAGTTGTATTACGGACCTAACAAGTTTAGATACTAACACTTTATAAATTAAAATAGTGGAAAAACTAGTGTCAAGCAAAGTATCTATCACCTATTTTACATTATATTTTTAATTATTTTAAAAATTACTATATCATCAAAGCAAAATATGTCAACACCGCAACAAATACATAAATACAAAGGATACTCATAGTTCAATGTTTAAAATCATAAACCAATATTAAAAGAATATATAGGAATAACGGATGTAAACACGTAAATGAGAGAAGAGTGTCTAGAATAAATACGTGTATATGTGTAGTTTTTTTTATTATATTTTTTTTATTAGATGTCAAATATTTTTAGCACATCAAATTACCATTTTTTATCAAAATACACGCCCAGATCTGCCAAAGGTATCCACAGGGCATGTTAGTCAGTGATTTCTCATTATCCCCTTTAAAGCCTTCTTGTGTCGAGGATTATTGATATTTCAGTTACATTATATTTCTTGCAAATAACTTTTTTAGGGAACTATTATATAATAATAGATATATAAGAACTACTATTTCACGGTAAATGTAACAACACTCAATTTCGGTTTCCTAGTAATGGGGCATTCATATAGTCGTCACCGTTAATAGATTTGTCCGTCATCTCAAAAAAAGTGCTCAACTCATTAAAACTATGATCGTTCCTTTCACCACCCCTCTTCTTCTCCCTTTTCTACTGTTGCCACGATCACTAGAGCTACTTCATATTCCCCCATATAGCCACCACGAGAATTATTTTCCTTGTCCTCCCTATCACCAATATGTGACCTTCCCACCCCCGTCTTATTGTAACCTCCATCATTAACACAAAAAACGGAATGAGTAAAATCATAAAATCCATGATGACATGAAGGTATACAATAACATTTATAAGTTAAATGTATGTTACGACCGGCATTTTGTGTAATATTATTTGTGAACTTTGTATAATATTAGAGCCGAATGTAAATATACTTAATGATTGTATGTTGTGTGAATGAAAATTTCTGCATTATAAATTGTTTTATGTAGAATATGATTTTTCAAAGCAAAAGTTTATTTATTTCCCTTATTTTTGATTTATAAGGAATATTCTAAACCTTGGAAAAATTTTCTTTTAAAAGATATTTCATTCACAAATTTCAAAAGTGATCTTATAAAATTTCTAAAAATCCAAGTTATTTTATGGTATAAATTTTATAATTTTTGAACTTGTATTTTATTTTATAAAAATAAATCTTTAAAAATTTATTTGTTATAATTATCAAATTACATGGAAACCCTTGCATGCAAATCTCTCTTCCATTCTATTAAAGGTCAAAGGAGACCTTTCCAACCCCACTAACTCACTTGTTGTTAACCAAATTACCACATTAATCTTGCATGCAAAATGGCCTTACTTTAGTTAGAGGGTATTCTTGTATATTCTCATTTCTACTCATTTCTTTTAGTCAATCAAAGGCATAAAACCAAAAACAAAATGTGAGAAATCATTTCACTCACTCCACACTCCAAGTCACCTCTCTTTTTCTCTCATCCCCTTCCCTCTCCTTGCTCTCGGCCGAGAACCCCCTCCCCCAATCCCTTCCATTTTTCCATCCCATTTCTCATCTTCCCTAGTGTAATTATTCCACCTACATTTATTTTATATACTTCCCAAGAGTTTTGTGATTTGGGAGATGAAGTTTCATGGTTGCATGTGTAGCTTTTGTGTGATTTCCAAAGAGAAACTCTTGATTCTTGTGAATTCAAGAGCTCTCTATGAGATACATTTTATATATATTTTAACTAAGTATTTTATGGAGAAATCATGATTTAAAAACCTTTGCATGCTACTGAAATTTCACTATATAATCATGTTTAGCCATGCATGCTAGTTTTAAGATGTTAATATGATGATCAACCATGTTGGGTATGCTACTCTTCTCGAAATCATGTTTTCATGTTTAAAAAATTTATAAATTCGAATTATTTGTGCTTGAAATAGATTGTTTCCATGATATATTTCTTAATAATAGTTAAGAGAAGATATATTTCATGATTATTAAGGTTGAGTAATAGGTACAAGTCGAATTTTACAAGAATTTAAACTCTATGTTTTAGCCGAAATCTTGTTAAGTGTTTTCCATGAGTTGCATGTTATATTTTTATTTGCATGTTGGTGTTATAGGGCATGGATGATCTCCACTCCTATTGAGGCACTATTTTAGGATGTTGATGCACTAGATTTGCTTTGGTAAAGGTTGGATGTTTGGTTAATAAGTGGGAGTCAAGGTGGAAAGGGATTAGTTAGTGTTTGCATTTTTTCAGATTTGATGCACTAGTTTATGGGGAAGTTTTGAATGAGCATTTGTTGTGCACTTTGAAGCCCAAGCCACCATAAGCTAGAAATAGGAGTATATAATAGGTTTTAGGTGTTTTTTGGAGGTTTGTAAGACGTTTGGTTAGGTGCACGAGTGGAATCACAAAATCTGTCCAGCAGGGGACAGTTTTGTTGCAACTTAGAAATAGGAAGTTTTGACCATGTCATAGGTAGGCCCTCATTAGGCCCTGTTGGGCCTTAGTTAGAGGGAGTGTCAGAGGAGTTTTTCTAGCCATATTTCATAGGATTTGATTTAGAATAATGTGTCAAAAGTTAGTTCAAGTCAGGATCTTTTCTGCCCAGTAAACAGGGGAACCATGGACTTTAAGGTTAGGCCTAGGGAGGCCCAAGTTAGGCCCTTGAGCCACATCAAGTTTGGGAGTTGCCTTATTATTAGAAGAGTCTAGTGTAGAAGTTTTGGAGGTAAACTTGTACTGTAAGAGTGTCTGATGCACTCAAGAAACCATAGATGTCATTCTGAAATTTACCTTAGTAAGCACCTTCACTTATCACATAGTTTTAGAGCATTTATGAGTGAGGCCTAGGTTCACCACTATAGTTGCAAGATAGCATAAAGCCAGTAGAGTGAAAGGCCCAAGTGAGGGTCAATAGGTTTTGGATAGTTTAGTAAAGGCACATCGAGTTAGGAGGCCAAAATTTGGAGACTTTGTCTAGTTTAGCGATCAAGTGACTTAAGTTGTGGAATGAGATCATCCAAGCCTAGTGTTGGAATATGGTGTGTGTATGATATTGTTTGGCATTTAAAATATGGTATGTGAGTATATGTGGCTATGTGTACTATTATGTTTTTAAGGTGATTATAAATTGCGTGTATATAGGCCTAAGTGCCATTTGTGTTTAATTTGGGGTTGTAAATAGGTTGCGTTGGTGAGAATATATTATAATGAGGTTATTATTAATTGTGTAGGATCTCGAGACGAGGGTAAACTTGCCATAAAGGTCGAGTAAAGCTTCCAATTGCTCCTACTTTCCCGCCAGTCCAGTCCAGCCTTCTCAAGGCAAGTGATTCAACCTACTTTTTAGTTTACACTGCGAATGTGTGATAACTAGTTCTTATATATATGATGCGAGTATCCTGATTTACCTTGTTATACCCGAACCAAGTGATTCTCAAATCTATCTTCGTATTATATAGAATGCCATGAACCCTCAAGTACTTATTGCAAGCAGATCAAAAATCATACCATGCTAGTATACCAAAGTAATCGGGATGCCATGATAAAATAGAGATTTGTTATCATACTTTATTGATCCATTTGATTAACATACTAATGATTCCTGAGAAATCTTGATACCTAAAAGCCAGTTATTCCTTAAAGTCGTTCATGATTGTTTGATAATCCTATCCTTACCCTAAAGCTGGATACCCTAATATACCTTGAGCTGATAATCGCTTTCTTTGTATTTTAACACCTATATCATACCTGGAACCAATATTGCTTATCTTCTTGATATTTTAATACATATACCTTATCTAGTGGATAGAATAAAGTCTAGTGGATCATGGCCCTGAGATTTAGTGAACATAATTCCAGTGTTTCAGGTCAATCTACAATCCCTTGATAAAGATGTTTACTGTTTAAGAAATTTTATTATCAATCGGCATCAGTTTTTGAAATGATTAAAATTTGGATTTTCAGTCCCAAAGGGGGATAAATGTTTTCTTTAAATAGTGGATCTGGACTGAGACACAAGTCCTTTCCACACTGATATTGTAGGCTTAAAAGTTGCCTAGGGATCCCATTAATGTTTTAGAACCCATCGAGGTTCGGGATTACTTCGCGGCTGATCACCGGCTGTAATCCGTAGCGTCATAAAATGGTTTTTGATTAATATATGATTTTGAAAAAGTTTTTAATTCAATCAAATGATGCCATCACCCAAAAGTTCATCTCTTGTTATTATTAGTTATATCTTCACATTGTCATTCTGTAATATATATCACGATTTATGTTTTGTATTGTATTGTTTAGCACTTGTTGAGCATTTAGCTCACTACTTACTTTAATCCTGATATTACAGCTAGCAGCTATGGTTAGATTCAAGCAGACGACACGTAAGACTTGTGATGCCGACGCGTATGTCCGAGCTCGGGTAGAATAAGAGATAATTTTGTGTGAGGACTCGATATTAAAACCAGTTGTAATAGTCAGTAGTGTTGGGCTGTTCCAAACCCTAAATTGTAAGATCTTGGATTCAGTTGTATTTACTTTCTTTTAAATATTGTAATAGTTATATATTATGTATTGTTAAGTTGGGGGGTGTGACAATGTATACTGAAAATAAAATGTTATCATAAAAGTATATAAACCATTGATATTTTGTAAATAAATTAAATTAGTAAACAAGTAACAATGGTACAAAAAGAATGATATATATATATACATATATATTGCACTTCATTGTTATTTCTGATTGTACTCAAATGCACAAAATTTGGTTTATACTCAAACTTGTTTCTGGTGCCTGAAATTGTTTTAATATATGTAAACAGATCTTAAAACTTGAACCCAAATAAGGTAAAATCAAGAATTCCTAAAAACCATAAAATAAGATTTAGAAGGACAACAGAAGCATGAAAATAATACGAAACTACCTTTTACGTATCAAATAACAATTCAGAGATAAAAAACAACCTTCAACATTAAATTTTCCAAAAAATAAATTACAAATCAAAAATTTGTACATCAAAACCACAAAAATCATACTCATTGTGGTGTAGTCGATTATGTATAGTTTCTATGTCTGATTCTCACTATAATGAACAAAAGTTTGTCAGTTCATCCTCAACATGTCGTTCTACCATTAAACCCTCTATCCGTGATTAATTTACTTTTTACGATTAACTTTAACTTACCCAAGTATCTTTTCAAAAGATACATCCAACGATACTGGACTGGATCACCATCTTGCGCTTTGTTTCCAAATGAATGGGCAAATGCTCCATCATATCAAAAAAGTTAGGTGGAAAAATAAGCCCTAGTTTACACAATATATTCACTATATCCTCCTCCATTTTAATAAGATCTTCTCTTGTCAATGGTGTAGAGTATAAATTTATGAATAAT
This sequence comes from Apium graveolens, assembly GCF_009905375.1. NCBI lineage: Eukaryota > Viridiplantae > Streptophyta > Magnoliopsida > Apiales > Apiaceae > Apium > Apium graveolens. The sequence goes on along the minus strand of NC_133657.1, from coordinate 159,177,220 downwards.
TACATAACTTTATAATTCCATCACTAAACTTGCTAGGCAATAAGTCACGAATCAAAATGAAATCAATTTTTGAAGAAAATATGACCATCATGGGAATTTAAACTCTAACTTGCCCTTTTTTAAATTTAACAAAACAAACTTTGATAGGTTTGAGCTCCATCCATATGAAAGTTCAACTCATCCACCTATTTACATAATTTTTGAACATTTTCCTTTATAAGAACATATGGTGCAACTGGCTTTGAACCATCATTATGAATCCATAACTTCTTATGTATTCATAAATGCTTACATTTTTTTTATTTTTCATTAGCCTTTGACTTATCACCGTCATCTAACTTCTTCTAGTATGGAATCTTCCAAAATATGGTTGAATGAATCCAATTATTGTCACCCTAAAACCCACTGATTTGCGCCATATTTTTTTTAATGTTAATTTTTTTATAACTCGTTGAGACTGAACCTTTATTTCCTGATTAGGATATCAAAATGTTACTTCTTTTGTCTCACGGGAGCCCTACTTTTAATTTCTTTATTCAGTTTTAAAAGAAATTAGATATGTGCAATAAGAACTAGCTTTTCCCCGTGCTTCAATTGAAAAGCTTTAATATCTCCTACACATACTGGACATGACATTTTCCATGTGTTGACCACCTAGTAACCTGGCCATATGATTAAAAGTCAGTGATTATACACTGTTATGCAACCTCTATTACAAAATTAAAATGTGTTGATTTGTTCAATATTGTTACCTATGTATCCCACCATATTTTTAATTGATAAAACAATTATGGAGATAAACACTGAGATCTTTTGTTGGGTTTATATCTCCAGGATTGGTAAGAGGCATAAATTTTAAATGATCTTTCATGCTTGTTGTTAGATATATTTGAGATGTCATGTCTAATCTGATTTGTGTTTAGTTTTCAGAACTTAACCACATGACTTATCAGAACTTACTGGAAATCAGAACTTACTGAAGTCAGATTTAATATCAGAACTTAAGGTGTCAGAAGATATATATCAGGACTTAAGTGCGGGAAGAATTCAGATAAGGAATGCGGCTGATTTACAGAAGAAGATTTGGACTAAAACAAAAGAAGATATTTATGAAGAGTTAGAGGACTAGAAGACTTGTAGAAGATATCTGATTGATATATTTTAGGAGACAGAATTATATTCCATATTAATTAGAAGATATCTTATAACTGTGTACTATATAAACACAGCTTAGGGTTTACACTATACGTGTTATCATTATCGAGAAGATTATATATTGTAACCTAGCAGCTCTTAGTGATATTGTTCATCACTGAGAGAAAACAACAGTTCTATTATAACAGAGTGTATTTGAATATACTTGATCTTTGTTACATACTTGTGTTGAAATCGATTTGATTGTATAAACACTATATTCAGCCCCCTTCTATAGCGTTGTGTGACCTAACACTAGTAAATGGTGGGATGTTAATGATGGGAATTCCCTATCAAATCTTTTCCATTTATCCCCCCACCCCCCGTCAACAGGGTGAGTTATTTGTCTCTCGATCACATCCATAATTTTGTACCACTTCATATATTGTGTTTTATGTTTTGACATGTATAGCCTTTTAATCCTTGAAGTGAGAGAAAAATACCACAAGGTTTGTTACAATCAACATGATTTTCATGTCCTATTTTTATACTAGTCAACAACACATATATCAACACAACTTATCAAAATATGTCTCATAATATACTATACATTTATTCTTACAAGCATCAATCTTTTTGTAACCCAAGTTTAATTCGTTCACCATATATTTGACATCTTCGTAAGTCTTGGGCAACATATGTAGTTTTTAAAAAATAGACCCAATTAGCTCAGGAAATTCATCAAAATCTTTTGAATACAACCTTGTATATTATTGATGTACATCAACTTCATTACTTGGACAAAAAAGTATTGAATAATTATTCACCAAATTATGAAAATCACATGATTTGTGATTTGGATCTTTTTCATATTTTCAAATTGATATTGTTCCCTAAAATCTCTTAACATTACAAATGTATCGAACATATTTTTATCTTTATTATTGTTATTATATGAGCTTGTTCTTATAGAGCAATGAACATTCTAGTCAAATTTTTTCATGAAGATCTCATACAATATATGTCTCAATAATACCAAATTGTAACAAGTGCCACTTTAACACGTCTTAGGTTTATTACTTGAATATTTTAACAATCCTTTTGGATGTTTTTCTTTTCTGCCTGGATAAATTAAACAACTGAATGTATACATATTACATACTCAACAAAGTTACCGCCCTTACCATCAAACCTAAGACTTATACAACTTCGATCATTTGACATCTACAAGTAAATATTTATTTATACACTTAGCTACATAATTAAGTACGATGATGCTATATATATATAGTAAGAAATAATGGTCAAAATATAAAATAAATCAAATAAATTAGAATGATCTACGTAAAGATTAATATATCTATCATAATCAACATATTTATATAACATTCGGAATATACATAATAGACTCAACATATAGATGTATACATAATCTATTTACAATACAAATATACATACTATATAATTCTACATGCCTTTATAATTTGTAAAGTTTGATAATCTTAAATATTATTAATTTAGGCTCTTAATCTTTCATAATTCCATAGTTTTTTTTACTAAGTGTACCGGGGCGGTAAAAAATATTTTTAATTGCTTAGATGAAAAGAAGACTTATATATGTATGTGAGAAAATGTATTAAAATTTGGGTTCATTTTAAAAGATATAAAAATGTTATATATATCTGTCAATTATAGTATTTAAATTCAACAACAAGTTCTGTCATATTCATAAAATGAGAGGGAAAATATCCTGCTAAATTGTTAAAATTTCAAAAACTATATAGAAATTTAATGTGACAGACCTCCGTTATAAAAAAGCATCATATTTAATTTATTCGTGAAATTTATGGGAGAGCGGGAAATTTAGAAAAGATTGCGGAAAGGATGAAGGGAAAATTGGCGGCAATTTAGTTGACATACTTCCGTTAAATATATATAGTCTGTAATATTCAACAATCTGTTGTTTTTATAACTTGTTAAATGTGACAACTAATATATTAATGATATACTTCTGTCATAAGTAGCGCCTCATCATTTTCTTCAATTTTTCATGTTAAATTTACTGAAATTTCTTTTAGTGTACCTTTCTCCATTACGTTCATAATTCAATCATAAGCCTTACATACCAACTACCAGCTATAAATTATGGTTACTTTTAAATATTTCATATTTTTTAAAATTTTAAATAGTTATTATCTTTTTTACTCTTCAAAATTTTTGTAAAAGAATATAATAGTAGGTAGTTGATGAAATTTTAATTTACTTATATTTTCATATCTAATATGAAATAAATTAATATTAATTTATTGTTCGCAGACCCATATAGCTTTGTATTGAATAAAATATTAATTTTAATAAATTACTCCACTTTGATAAATTAAGTGATTTGACAAATTATAATATATCGTTTGAGATAGAAAAACCGAAAATAAATCTGAGATATCAAAGAAAAAACAAATCTGTGGGCTAGATGCTAAATGATATATAACTGAAGTATATATATACATATATCCAAATATATATAGCATATAGTATCCTTATCTATAAAATATATCCATACATATCTTCTGGAATTTTTCATTAAATGTTATTTAGCTTAAAATGAAAATTATTTGAAAATTGAAGGAAACCTCTTAGGACATTTATTTCAAGAGAGCCTTTCTAACTGTACGTTATCTATAAGGTTGATTTTTTTGTTAATTGCTTTGCATCAACGCTATCTAGCAATTATATAATAAGGTATACTTGTATAGCGAGAATAAGTTACTACAAGTATATTTATTTTCTTTGCTTTCCCAGAAAATAAATCTTGAAAAGGCTGAGTATTCCGATAATTATAAGAAAAAATGTTTAAAGTATTGGTTGTAGACGACGATGCAACATGCTTGACTGTTGCGAGAGCCTGCCTTAGAAGATATGATTACTACGAAGGTTAAATCATTTATCTTAATCTTTTAAGTTATAAAACAAATATTTATGATTTCAATTTGTGTTGTGATTGTTGAGTGATACCCTGATCTTGTTTGTTTTTGAATGTGAAGGTTTTTTTATGCTTAACTATGTGCATTTCTCATTGGAAGGAACTCACAAAAATTCATTTTATACAAATTACTGTTTAAAATGTTAGGCCAATATTTTAGAAATAAAGAATCACAAGTTAGTGCATATAAAATTTACAAAATCTTGATCAAATATTGAATTATAATGCAGTATTTTTGTTGAATCGAATTTTAATGTTATTTTTTATAAAAAGTAGATACATACATATATATATATATATATAAACGACTAGTAAGTGTTCATAAATTATAAGAAAGGGCTTACCATTTATTTATGGTGAGTAAAATATCTTTAATTACCATATACTAGTGTATTCATAAATTATGTAAATGTTTACCTAATAAAAATTATAATTTTTGTCAATTATGAATAAAGATTTTATTCAAATGATAAAGATGACAACTTCATCATCATAATTTTTTGTATTGATATTGTCTTATAATTTGATGACGACTTCTTCATCGATAATTTTTATTGATATTGTCGCATAATTTGATAATATTATTTTTCCTGTTTAGGACACTTAGAAAGATACATTATTTTTTATTTAATCATTAATTACTAAAATATAATAATGATAGCTAGGTTGAAGCTATATCACTTTTTTCTTTTTAAGTGGAAAAGATTATAACAATTTGTATCATTTGTGATATCTTTGTTTACCTATATTTTTTTTACAAATATTTCTTTTATACCATCGCCTACTAATGATTTTTATTATTTTTAATTGCAGTAGTTGCGGTGACTCATGCTTTAGAAGTGTTGAGTCTTCTAGATGAAAATCGCGGAGAAGAAAAATCATACGATCTGATTTTAGCCGACGTACACATGCCGATTATTGATGGATATGAGCTGTTACGACATGATAATAAGAACTTTAACATACCTGTAGTACGTAAGTTTCTATACACATATTATAAACTTTCTACTCATATTAGTTTTAGTTGAAGGGTTATTATCTACACCAGCTAGATAAAAATTACTTTCATGAAAAACTAACATGTTTTATATAGTAACATGTATAATTATGTTAAAATTTACTAATATATATTAAACTTGTCCGAGAAACAGTTATATCAGCTGATGACAAGAGTGAGGCCATGTGGAAGGGACACAGTCATGGAGCCCCAGCTTACTTGTTAAAGCCGATAAAAATAGTGGACATGAAATACCTTTGGCAATATTCCGTATTGTGGAAGAACAAAGAAAAAAATTCTTATAAAAGATTTCATCATGCCAACGTACCAAAAAAAATTTGCTCATACTCTGGTATCAATAAGAAAACTAGTAGTTAAATTATATATCTATATATATAATTATATATTCATGTACACATATAAGAACTATTATACACACACACATAAGAAGTATTTCTTCACACATGTCATTTCATATATCTATCTATTTAAATTGTAATAGTAATAATGATGATAATGATTTTTGTGATATTACCACAGGAAAGAAGACTAATGAACTTGTTTGGAGCACAAACCTCCACAATCGCTTCGTGGAAGCTATTTTAATCCTTGGCCCTACAAGTAGGTTATACAACTTATGCATATTTTTGAATATATATATATATATATGTGTGTGTGTGTGTGTGTGTGTATGTGTGTGTATTATAAATGATCACATATTTTGCAGAGGCTGTTCCAAAAACTGTTTTGGAAGTAATGAATGTACCTTTAATAACACGGGAACAAGTGGCCAGCCACTTACAGGTATTTGTACAATTGTTAATTATTTTAGATATGTCGATTTCGTGAACAAACACTATTTGATATGCATAATTGTTAATTAGTTTGAAATAAAAATAATTTGAGTATAAACAAAATTTTGAAATATGCATGCAAGTTATAATTTGTATACTTTTTTCACAAAGGTATATAATGTATTTTTGGGGAATACTAACATAGTACAATTTGTCGGGATTGACATGAAAAATACAGAAGTTCAGAAAATTTATGAAAAAGGTTTTGGAAAGAGAGACAAGTCTTGACAATTCAAACTCCTGGATCGATTGCACTTATTACTCGGGAACTATAGGAGGAAATCCAAATGTGATTCTACTTAATAAACTTCAGGAAATGCGATGTTATGGTAAAATGCCAGATCCTATTCCAGCTTCATTGCCATTACCGATATTTAATGAAACTGGTGAGTTATTTTTTTAAATTAAACCATTAGGATAAAATATATCATATCAATTATGTATTGATCTAAGTTGATATATGGGAGTTATGTTTTTAGTGATATCTTTGAGTGGGAGTAGGAATGTTGGCACATTAATGCCAAACAACAACATTTTTTCGTCTCTGGATATGGCTACACCAGCACAGGGCCTTGATAGTGTTACTTTTCAGAGTGCTGAAAATGTTTGTAGATTGAACTACAATATTGTTGTGTCGCGACAAAACTACCATGATTTTTTTAGTGTTGATAATGGAGGATTGATGATGAGAACTAACAATAACATGTCCAATTCCATAAATCATTTTGTACCTTATACTCGTACTACTCCTAAACCTAATCAATTCATTTCTGAACATTCATTTAATATGGAAGGCAACAATATTCAGTTCGTTGAAAATAACTTCAACAATATGGTTTTGCAGGTAACAATTGCCTTACTATTATTCTTATTTTTATGCTTTATTTGTGCTCTCAAATAACTAAATAAATAATTTAAACTGTTTGTAGGTGGAAAATGATCAACTTAATGATCTAGATATTCAAAATTCATTTGGTGCTAGTCAATTTAGAATTTCATCAGAAATGAGTAATGAACAAGCATGTTTATATTAATGTTGCACAACAGACATGTACACATTTTTATTTGATGTTGCAAAAATTTCAAATTATTTCATTCTTATGCAATAAATAATTTAATTTTTTAATCATATATATAGGTGGGGAGGAGGGGGCCTTCTAGTGGCACTGCAATTAAGTTTGGAAATGTATCAATTACGCCTGTGAATGAACATGTACGTATTATAGTATATGTTGTACTATTTTTAAAAATTCTTCGTTTAGAATTTGTTGATACATACATAAATGTATATATATATATACTCTCTCACATATATATATCATATATAATATTTATAGGCATCGTAGTACGGTGACTAGGCATGTGTGAAAATACACTCCTGTCTAGTCTAGCTCTTAGTTTATTTTAATAACTACGATGATTAAATATATTGTTTAAATATTTTACAGGAATGAAGATTTCGAGGATGAGTAACCTTGCTCATGGCCAACAATTCTAAAGATGATGAGGATGTGCTATGATGACTAGGATGAGAATTTTCTTTTACCTTAAACGAGAACATTTGAATTATTAGTACTAGTATATTGAGAATAATATTGAGAAATTATCAAAAATTCTAACTTTTCTAAGTTTTTTTTATATATTTACTATCTTTTGTTTTTTTTGCAAGAATACTGAATCAATCAAAATCAAGCAGATATGCAACTAGTTGAATCGAGTTTTTTTGGTTGCATTTGAGGTTGCATGTAGTTGCAAAAACTCGTCGAATGTTACATCCAGTTGATTCTAGTTGCAAAAAACCGTATTTTTACAAAACAAAATTAAAAATAGTATTTTTGCAATTTTTTTTAAAACTGGCTATATTTTTGCAAAAAAAATTAGACTTGGGTATTTTTCAAAACAACCCAATAATATTTAGGTGGTTTGTTACTTTAACTTCTACACCATTTTCGTTAAATTTTGAGAAGCTATTATTATATTTTCCTTCTTTAATGTTCCATACTTTCCTTTTTTAGAATTACAAGAATAATGAACCGTCTTTTTGAAGAGAACAAAAGACAACTCAAATTTTAAATATTTTATTTAATTAAGTGGGAGCTTTAGAAATACGTATCTTAATTGGGTAGTTGTGATATCTCATTATACTAGAATTTGGATAAAAAATAATTTTATTTAAAATAATTAAAATATTTTAATGTCGTAGCTGAAGACCATCTGAATTAAGATAAACAATCATACGTTATTAATACATAAATATATTTTATTCAAATCATCATATTTGCATAATATATGTTATAAAAAATAATCCAAGTAAAAATATAATTTTTCTAATAAACATTCAATACTTTCGACATAAATAGGTAAGTTAGGCTACATAGTGATTTTTTAGTTTAATAATGTTATATATTTGTTCATGAATATTTTATTCGTAAAGTAAATTCACTTAAGATTTTAAAGAAAATTAAAATTGAACTGTTTTAGAAGAATTTCATAAAAAAGAAGAGTTCTAAAAGCATATCCAATAGTTTTGGATTGATGGTTGGCTAAAATAATATAAAATAGTCTTAATAGCCAAATTCATAACCCTATTTTTTAGGGGGGGTTTTCTTTGATAAGTTTTTTTAAAATTTTTTATTTATTTGCTAAATTAATTTAAATGAAAATTATATACCCACGAATTATTCTTCACACTTCTAGAGTGTAAGGAATAATGTAATTGAAATTGATATTGATATTAGTCTTTTTAATTGAAATTGATATTGATATTAGTCTTTTCTTGTGAAAGGAACTCCATAAACTACAATTCAAACATATGTAAATAGTTTTCCATGCATATATTTGAATCTATGATGGGTTAATGATTTAATTAAATAAAAATCAAGTGTTAGATATATTTAAGATGTCATGTCTAATATGATTTGTGTATAGTTTTCAGAACTTAACAACATGACAAATCAGGACTTACTGAAATCGGGACTAACTGGAAGTCAGAACTTAATATCAGAACTTAAGGTCATATCAGAACTTAAGTGCGGGAGGACTTATAGTTAAGGAAGGAAGCTGATTGACAGTAGAAGATCGAGACTAAAATAAAAGAAGATATGCATGGAAAGAGTTAGAAGACTGGAAGACTTGTAGAAGATATCTGATTGATATATTTTAGGAGATAGAATTATATTCCATATAAATTAGAAGTTATCTTGTAACTGTGTACTATATAAACACAGACTTTGGGTTTACATTATATGTGTTATCATTATCGAGAAGATTATACATTGTAACCTAGGAGCTCTTAGTGATATTTGTTCATCACTGAGAGAAAACAGTTCCATTGTAACAGAATTTATCTTATTGAATATATATGTTTACTGTTACTTGTGTTTAAAATCGATTTGATTGTATAAACATTATATTCAACCCCCTTCTATAGTGTTGTGTGACCTAACAATTGGTATCAGAGTGTATCTGTTAACACATATACAGTAAAGATCCAAACAATCATGTCTGAAGAAGCACAAACTCCAACCAAGCCCACCAGAACTGAAGAAACTCAAAAGACTCAAACCCACAGTCGATATGAGACTATTAGGGTTCCCATACTGAGACCTTCTGAGTATCCCATATGAAAAGTGAAGATGGCTATGTTTCTGGAAGCTACAAATCCAGAGTACCTTGACAGAATTAATGAAGGACCACATAAGCATACCAAGCTCTCTGTTGTAGTTACTGATCAACCAGCAAAGACAATACCAAAGGAGAAAGGTGAGTACACAGCTGAAGACATCTTATCTATTGCCAAGGATGCAAACATAAGGCATTTGCTGCATAGTGCCATTGATAATGTCATGTCAAACAGGGTAATACATTACAAGACTGCAAAGGAGATATGGGAAGCTCTGGAGACAAGATGCCAGGGAACTGATGCAATCAAGAAGAGTAGGAGGAATATACTCACTCAAGAGTATGAGCACTTTGACTCAAAAGCTAATGAGTCATTAACTGACTTATATGACAGGTTTGTCAAACTCTTGAATGACCTGTCACTGGTGGACAAGGAATATGATCTTGAAGATTCAAATCTAAAATTCCTTTTAGCCCTTCCTAAAAAATGGGATTTGAAGTCTACTACCATGAGAGACAACTATGACCTTACTGAAACTACTCTTGATGAAATTTATGGTATACTCAAGACTTACTAACTTGAGATGGATCAAAGGAGCAAGAGGCATGGAAGAAAGTCAAGGACAGTTGCTCTTAAGGCTGAGGAGGAATCTCCTAAAGTTGTTGCCTCAAAGAGGGGCAAAGGAAAGGCTCTCATCATAAAGTCTGATTCAGAGTCATCATATTCTGATAATGATGATTCAGAAACTGAAAGCTTATCTGAAATGGATGCTGATGAAGAGAGGATGAAATTGTGTGCTCTTATGGTGAAAGGTATCACAAAGATAGCCTACAGGAAATTCAGAAAGGGAAAGAAGTTTTCCGGGAATGGTGTAAGTTCTGATAAGAAAGGGTTGAGAAAGTCTGAAGGCAAAGGTACAAAGTCTGACAGAGGAGACAACTCAAATGTCAAATGCTATAATTATGGTGAAAGAGGCCACATATCTCCTGACTGCAAGAAAAGAAAAAGTGACAAAGGCAAGGCACTTGTCACAAAGAAGAAAAGCTGGACAAACACTTCGAATTCTGAAGATGAGGTGAACTATGCCTTGATGGCAAATGCTGATAGCAGCCCTGAAACTGCTGAATTGAAGGTACCTCAAACAACTTATGCTTTTCATACTGATGATATTAATGAGTTGAGATTATATCTTAAAACCATGTTTATTAGTTATAGAGATCATACTTTAACATATGAAAGATTAACATCTGAAAATTCTGCTTATAAAAAGAGAAATGATTATTTAGAAAAGGAGTTAGTTGTTCTTCATCAAACAAAGAAAGAAAAAGATGATGCTGTATATGTTAGAGATGAAGTGTTAAAATTGAATGAATCTCTAAAAGATGACTTAGAAAAAGAAAGAGAGATTATCAGAACTTGGACTAACTCTGGCAGATCAACTCAGAATTTATTAAGTAGTGGAAACTGGAAAGAGGGCTTAGGTTATGAAGATGATAAAAGTGAAAAAGGAACTGATCAAATTGAGCCAATTGTTGTTAAATAGACTGCTAAGCCAAAGGTAAATCCTGTTAAGTTTGTAGCAAAAACTGTAAAGTCTGATTCTGAAAAGATGAAAGAGTCTGTGACAGAAGTCAAAGATAAGTCAACTTCTGACAAATTAGAACAGGATAAACCAACTGAAGTCAACATAGGCTTAATGACAAAGAAGCATCTTAAGCATAAGCTAAAAGAGATTTGGAATGTCAATAAGGTAAAGGAAGCTAGGAAAAATAGGAATGGAAAGGAAGGTGTGAACAAAAGCAATAATTATATGCCTGTTCCTAATGCTCCTAGAAAGAAATTCTATAACTATGGAAACACTAACCATCTTGCTTCTTTTTGCAGGAAGAATAAGAATATAAACTCTTTACCTCCTAGTTCAGGAGTTAAGAGTAAGTCTGTTAAGTTTAAGCCACAAAATCCTTGTTTTCATTGTGGTAGTTTATGGCATTCTATTTATACTTGTAAGGAATATCATAGTTTGTACTATGATTATTATCAAATAAAACCTTCTTTGAAGAAAGTTACTTTAATTCCTTCTAGTGTAAAGTCTGATATAAAGTCTGATATAAGTTCTGATAAACAGCATGTTAGCATAAACTCTGAAATTAAATCCACTGCAAATGCTAAAAAACATAAAAAGGCCAAAGGATCTAAGCAAGTCTGGGTCCTTAAAACTAACCATTAGTGGTCTTTGTGATTGCAAGACAACAAGAAAAATATCCTAGTACTGGACAGTGGATGTTCAGGACATATGACTGGAAATAAAGCCATGTTATCATACTTTGTGGAGAAAGCTGGCCCAGGAGTTTCTTATGGAGATGGCAACATGGGAAAAACTCTGGGATATGGCAATATCAATCTTGGGAATGTCATCATTGAAACAGTAGCTCTTGTCTCAGGACTTAAACACAATCTGCTAAGTGTGAGTCAAATATGTGACAGAGATTATCATGTGGATTTCTTTGAAGAACACTGTGAAGTTGTAAGCAATTCTACATGCAAAGTGGTTCTGAAAGGTTACATACATGGTAACATTTATGAAGCCAGACTTTCAACAAGTTCTGATGCTTCTGCAATCTATCTGTTAAGTAGAGCATCAATTGAAGAAAGCTGGAATTGGCACAAAAGACTCTCTCATTTAAATTTCAACAACATAAATGAGCTAGTAAAGAAAGATCTTGTGAGAGGACTACCAAAATCAGTATTTACTCCTGATGGCCTTTGTGATTCATGTCAAAAGGCAAAATAAAGAAAATCTTCTTTCAAGAGCAAAACTGAATCTTCAATTCTTGAGCCTTATCACCTACTGCATGTTGATCTATTTGGTCCAATCAATGTCATGTCTATTGCAAAGAAGAAACATGCTATGGTTATAGTGGATGAGTTCACAAGGTACACTTGGATGTATTTCTTCCACAAGAATAATGAAACTGCATCTACTCTAACTGATCATATCAGACAGCTGGATAAGTTGGTCAAAGATTCTTTTAAAATTATAAAAAGTGATAATGGCACTGAGTTCAAGAATTCAATTATGGAAGAATTCTGCAAAGAGCATGGAATCAAACAGGAATTTTCTGCACCTAGAATTCCACAGCAAAATGGAGTTATAGAAAGAAAGAACAGGACTCTCATTGAAGCTGCACGAACTATGCTTGATGAAGCAAAGCTACCAACCTACTTTTGGGCTGAAGCTGTGCAGACTGCTTGTTTTACAAAGAATGCTACACTCATAAACAAGCATGGAAAAATACCATATGTGATGGTGAAGAAAAAGAAGCCAAATCTGAAATATTTTCATGTGTTTAGATGTAAGTGTTTTGTTCTTAAGACTCATCCTGAACAACTATCAAAATTTGATCTAAAAGCCGATGAAGGAATTTTTGTTAGATATCCACTTTCCACAAAAGCCTTTAGATTCTACAATTTAAGAACAAGGGTTGTCATGGAATCTATCAATGTATCTTTTGATGATAAGAAGATTACTGGACTTGAAGATTTGAATGATCATGATCAGCTGAGATTTGAAAATGAAGATTTAAATTCTGATTCTGTAAATTCTGATGACTTAAACTCTGATCATGTAAGTTCTGACGAGTTAAGTTCTGATATCATTGAAACTGTGGTAATAACTCCAAAGGAAAATGCACCTGTCCAGGGGGAGCAAGCTGAAGATCCTACCATAACTCAAGACTCTCAAGAAGCATCAGAACCTGTCACTGGCTCTTCAAGTTCTGATTCATCAAGTTCTGATGAGCCAAATTCAGATAATTCTGGAAACTCTGATACTTCAAATCCTGAAGGATCCAACTTAAATTCTGAAGTTTCAGAGAGTATAACTACAGGGGGGCATCAAAAAATTCTGATGGAGACAACATGGATCATGGGGGAGTGTCCAGTTCTAGAAATCAACTTCCATCCGCAAGGAAGTGGACCAAATCACATACACATGACTTAATAATTGGAGATCCTGGAGCAGGTGTCAGAACTAGAACTGTAACATCAAATGAATGTCTCTATCATTCTTTTATATCTCAGACTGAACCAAAGAAAGTGGAAGAAGCACTTCAAGATGCTGATTGGATGCAAGCAATGCAGGAAGAGTTAAATGAATTTGAAAGAAATAAAGTCTGGACCCTAGTGCCAAGACCAAAGAACAGATCAGTTGCTGGCACAAAGTGGGTGTTCAGAAACAAAAGTGACAGTGATGGCATAATTATAAGAACAAAGCAAGGTTGGTTGCTAAAGGCTACTCTCAACATGAGGGTATTGATTATGATGAAACATTTGCACTAGTTGCTAGATTGGAAGCCAAAAGAATCTTTTTGGCTTATGCTGCTCACAAAAAGTTTAAAGTCTTTCAAATGGATGTGAAAAGTGCTTTTCTCAATGGAGAATTGGAAGAAGAGGTGTATGTTGAACAACCTCCAGGCTTTGTAGATTCAAAATTTCCAAATCATGTCTACAGGCTTGAAAAAGCACTTTATGGCCTTAAGCAAGCTCTTAGAGCATGGTATGAGACTTTAGCTCAATTCCTTCTGGAAAGTGGATTTCATAGTGGTACAATTGATAAAACACTGTTCTACCTCAACCATGGAAAGGACTTACTTTTGGTACAGATATATGTTGATGATATCATATTTGGTTCTCCAAAGCTAATGCAGTCAAGATATCAAATGAGTATGATGGGAGAACTTAGTTATTTTTTGGGACTTCAAGTCAAGCAAAGTGAAGAAGGTACTTTTATCAGTCAATCCAAGTACACCAGAAATTTACTGAAGAAATTTGGAATGCAAGACTGTTCAACTACATCCACTCCCATGGCCACTGCAACCAAGTTAGATAAAGATACTGATTCATCAATAGATATTACTAACTACAGAGGTATGATTGGCTCTTTACTCTATTTAACTGCAAGTAGACCTGATATCATGTATGCTACCTATCTTTGTGCAAGATTTCAGGCTGATCCAAGAGAACCTCATTTAATAGCTATGAAAAGAATTTTTAAGTACCTCAAGGGTACAACTGATCTAGGATTGTGGTATCCTAGAGAATCAGATTTTAAGCTAATAGGTTACTCAGATGCAGATTTTGCATGATGCAAAATAGACAGGAAAAACATTAGTGGAAGCTGCCAATTTCCTGGAGGCATATTAGTTTCTTGGTTTAGCAAGAAACAGAAATAAATTTCCACATCAACTGCAGAAGAAGAATATATTGATGTAGGAAGCAGTTGTGCGCATATTCTTTGGATAAAGAATCAGTTACTGGATTATGGGATAGAATTTTCTAAAATACCTATTAACTGTGATAATCAAAGTGTTATTGCTATGACAGGTAATCCAGTTCAACATTCAATGACAAAGCACATCAGCTGTAGGTACCATTTCATAAGGGAACATGTGATGGAAGGTACAGTGGAATTACATTTTGTTCCAACAGATCAACAACTAGCAGATATCTTTACAAAACCATTATGTGAAGCTACTTTTACAACACTGGTAAATGAACTTGGAATGGTTTCTGTAATAACCCCAAAAATTTTGGACTTTTTGTAACCCTTATGAATAGTGATTTTGTTGATTATGCTGATTAAGGAAATTTTTCATGCCACACTATGTAAGAATTCTTTTATTGATATTCTGAGATCTTATTAGTACTCCATAACGTATATGAGTGTATGTAAAGATCGTCAGAATCCAAATTCTAACACTTTGATTTTTCCCGAAAATCCACCAGATACCGAAATATTTGAGTATAAGGTAATATGATTAAAAGCATTTAAATTCAAGGATTATAATCAAGGATCATTAAAGGACTATAAAATATTAAGAGAGGGTTAGGGAAGCCCAAGTAATAAGATCCCGGATATGATCCCTCAAACGATTAACGAGAACGAGAGTTAAGCGAACCGTAAAACAAATAAACGTCCAAGGGGCAAGCACATGCAAGTAACATGAGAAGGAAGCTTCTAAGATAAGCTAAAACATGTGGTTAGAAGCAAGGTGACATCATCACACCACAAGAATGAGACATGTGGCAAAGTAGTGATGCAAGCAATGACATAAGCAAGTGAAAACAAGATATTTAGCCAATAATTAACCACAACCATGCATTCTTTGCACAAATATCAAGGTAAGACAAGCAAGCAAAAGCTCTCCCCCATTTCTTTCTTCTTCCATTCGGCCTTTTCAAGAAATGAAGAAATATATTTTCAAAACTCAAGTTCTAGGCCATGGAAAATTACAGTCTTGGATCCTATATTTCATAACTTAGTTATACCATGAGTTTAAGATCAAGATTCCATGGTTTTCTTAGCTAATCCACTCATCAAAGATGATGATGAATAGTAGTGAATAGTAACTTACTTTGATTTTCTTGATTTTCATGAAAGCTTAAGGTTGATTAAGCATAGATCAAGGTTCCTAGAGGCTTGTTAGTGACTACCCACTCTCCAAGGAAGGTATAAACTCTTGAACCCTTAGTTTTAAGTTTGGTTTGTTTGGATGATAATAGTGCTTAGATGAATGGGTTTAGTTTGATGTTGATGGATATTGGATTGTTGTTGAATTGGTGATGATTTGGTGTAGTTTAAACTTTGGAAATCGTTAGGTTATAGCTGTCGTAATGCCCGATTTTCTATAAACTGTTTTGTGATTAACTGTTGGACCCGAAGACCCACTTCTATAAACTAACCACTTCCATGCTTAGATAGGTTATATTTCAAGCTTCATTTTGATACGTGGTTTGCTTGAATCCGATGTACGGTTTAGGAGAAACGACCGTTTTAAGTAAGGGCGTTTCGCGAACGAACCTTTACCCCTCGCCTTACTTTGAAACCTTGGTTAAGGCCCTTAAATGACTAATTGGAGTATGAAACAATTATTTAAAGTGTATTAGGTAGTCGGTAGGGTACTCGCGAAAGAATCGCCTTAAAATTCTTAATGGTTAATTTATTAAAAATGGTGAAGCCGAGGGTACTCGAACAACTTATGTGATTCGTTAAGCGTAGAAGTGACCATAAGCGAACATTAGGGTTCAATTGGTTAAAGTCTATTTTCTTAAGCGACCGGGTTTTAATTCCGACTTATATTGTTGTTCATAGGTTATCGGACCCACTCTAAGCTTAAGTCTATCCGGGAACACTCAGAAAAGTTTTCTACCCGTTATATTGTTGTTGTGATGTAAATATATGTATATGCATTATCTTGTGATAAGTGCATGATTGTTATTAGCAAATCTTGCGATATATTGGAGCATGTGATATGATATTTATATGCATGCCTGTTTTGTAATCTTGATATCTAATTGTTAATTCAATTGCTTATAAGTTGCATAATACCTATGCTAGAGATAAGCAGTAGTTGCGTATACCCTTAGTATAGGGGACCCAAAGGTGAACATTTTCTAAAACCGGGAGTCGATGTTCCCGAGTATATTATATATATATTTATATATATATATTGATATCATTTTCAAAACTATTAATCGAATAAGTTTTATTCGATAACTTTATTTTATTTAATGAATATTAGTTGAATATTCATTCGAGGACTTATGACTCCGTTTATTTTATTTAATGAATATTATTTTGAATATTCATTCGAGGACTTAAGACTCCGTTTATTTTAATTAATGAATATTAGTTGAATATTTATTCGAGGACTTATGACTCCGTTTATTTACTAATTAATATTCTTTATTTTATTAAAGAATAATGTTTCGATAATCAAACTTATTTTCAATTATTCAAATAAAGATCATACTTTCGTATAAGTATATCTTTGGTTATTTAATATCCATTTCAAGTATGAGTTTTAAAACTTTTACTTCAATTATTTTTATAAGGATTATCCTTATGGGAATATTATTTAAATAATAATATTCAGATATTTTCTAATATATTGGGACTGAATTATTTTATTAAATCAGCATCACTCCAAACATTCTTAAAAATGTTTTCGAGTCTTCAAAATGATTTTAAAAGTTAGAGCGGATCCCAAAACTCATTTTTTATATTTAAGATCTTCCTTTCAAAGGGGATTTAAATACTCGCTCAAAACCTGAGGGATCCGGCTCTGTGGTGTATTTTATATTCGCAACGTGGTTGCTGTTTTGAGAAAACAATTTGATTACTTGCCCAATGTTCGGGAAGTAAGTCCATCTAATTGAGTCGGCATAAGCGACATGTCGGGGTACGGTCTATGAAGGTGTAAGAGGCTGGGTGACAGTCCATCCACGCGTGAGTGGCCGGGTAACGGTCTAGCGCAAGTTCCTAATGCGGCCATGGTGATGACCGACGAGGAATTGATCCATCTACAATAGAAAAGGTTACTTATTGGTATCTTTGCCTGATCAGCAAGATATCAGATTTATGCCAAAATTCTTTTCTTTCCAAATTCATTGGATATTACAACTCTGTTCATACTTTATATGATAGAGGTTTTCATGAAATGTATGAGAGATATATATGGATATATATCGGGACTTAATGAAGTATCTCGTAACTTCATTTCTTTTGAATGATATTTCAAAGATTGAATCTATTCAAATCTTATCTTGTAGTCTCATATATGTGAGGAACCTTCGAAAACTGATTATACCTTGAACGGTAGTAGTTCAAGTAGTATTCGGAAAAGATATAAGTATATTGGAGTATCTTGTAACTTCATCTTTTCAACTTATATCTAGTTAATGATTATCTTATGCATGACAAAGATTTTCAGAAAAATGTTGAGACAATGTTAGATATATGAGATCACCTTGCAACGATATTTTTATACAGTTATAAACTGGAACTCTGTGTATGTTATACATGGCAGAGGATTTCAAATATTTTGAAAAGTATATATACATATATACTAAATATTTTGCGACTTGGTCGCATTAAGAGATCAAACTTGGTTCATATCTGCTTGACCAAGACTTTCATGAGTACTATGAGAATGCTCATATATTGTAAATTATTGTACATATTATTTCGGTGGGCTTGTTGCTCACTCTTGCTTTCTTCTTTCATCACACAACAACAGATAGACAAGATGAACAGGATCAAGCTCCCAATTCGTGAGCGGATAGGAAATATTCCGCAGTTTCCTATAGGCGTTGATATCGTTGTAGCTGAGGTAGGAACTACCAATAGGCTAGGATTTCAACTTTTGGTGTACCAGACTTAAGTATATTTATGAATTGTAATAATGGCAAAGAATATGTAAATTTATTCAGAAACCCTTTTGAGGTGTAATGACTTATAATTGTGGAATAAAATGACTTGTGTTATTGTTTGGTATTCATCTCTGAGACTATAACTTGTGGTGTGTGTGTATATTGTGGGGTCACAGTACGCAGTAGTTGGTTGATTATTAAGATTAAGTATTATTAAGGGAAATGGAACTCGTGACAACCCGGATCCCCAACCCCGGATTTGGGGGTGTTACAGTTTCAGGTTCTTTCTCTAAAACTGCTTAGTTTTTGTTCTCATGCACCAGACTTTATGATCAGTGTTTATAGATTGTCTTATCTTCATGTAATCTGTGCTTAAACTGTTAATACATTAAATGCTGATTGTTATCTGATGTGGATCTATAACTCTGATAGTGATTTGAATGTTCTGTGACTATTCAATCCAATAAGGATCACTGTGCTAGATGCTGACCTAGTAGTTTTTAACATACTAGAAATCCCATGTTTGAATTAGTTATTTATGTGGAAATTCATTAACACAAGCAAATTCAGATTTTGAGCTTAGTCAAATTTACTTTGTGTATCTTATTACTAAGTCACAAACTAGTTTCTTGCTTCTTATCTGTCAAATTCTGATGTCAGTAAATCTTAAGGATGAACCACATGCTTGATAAGCCTCACTTATCTGAAGAAAAGAAAAGAAAAGAAAAGAAAATTAAAGTCAGGTACTCCTTTGAGATCTAGAGTAAATATATGGAAGGGAAGACCCAAGTGCATTGCTGGTATTAAGTAATATGCATTAGAAAAGCAAATAAATTTTTCTTGGTGACTTTTCACATTCTCTGTTTACTGGAGAAATACTCTGACAATAGCATAAATTCTGATAAGTAGTTGTGACTCACTTACACTGAGAAGCCACTGTAAAAAGGAATTTCAAAAGATGCATAAAATGAGCACAAACAGCTGAGGTGGACTTTTGCATAAATTCATTCTATAGTAGACTTCATTATTAATGATAGATTTTAAGCATTTTTCTTAGTTATGCCTTATTTCTAAGATGTACTGAAGTTTATCATACTTTAATCTTTATCTGATATTTTGCTAATGCACACACTCACACTCCATATGAATGATGAAAATTACTGTGGTGATTAAGTTGTTTTTGACAAATAGTTAAGTATCATTTGCATAAATTCTGAGGACAAGTTCTGATGGAAGTTCTGATGATTAAACTCTGAAGAAACAAGTCCGTATTTGTATGAAGAATCACAAAAAAAGACATTCACTTTTTGAGTACAAAAGCCATGTTTGGATGACTGTTAAAATATGATATTAGTCAAGTTCTGATATTAAATCCTGGTGGAATCTCTGATGCTTTTGTGGCATTATTCTTTACTTGACTTATTTATGGTAAATACTGAAACGGTCATATTTAATCAGAATATAATTAAGTAAGATAAAAACACTCATAATCATTTGGGTTAGTGGTAAACGTGTTTGTCTTGAAAAACTGCACGTGCACAGTAATTGTTACTTATTTCTCGTTCCCATTAACTCCTGCTTTAACTTTTTACTGACTATTATTATTGCACATCAGTCTAGGGAGACGAGGCATCATTAACTCTATACTTAATTATTAATCAGTCCTCTAGTCCCTTGATATTCCATTGGCTATTTAACCGACATTTCATCTCAGCCAAATCATCTTCTATTCTGACACAAAATCATACTCTCTCTTTTAATTCTCACCATTTTCAAAATTGGTTCTTGTAAACATGTTTATGAACTATGAAAACTTCAACGTCGAGTTCAGTTGTCGTGAAAGGGAACCGGAATGGCACATCACTTCCATTCCTGATGAGATATGGAACTTGGTTCCATAAGAGGTTCAGACAAATCTCTTGTTCTTTAAGATGGACTATCAACTCCATCTTGATCGCTTGGAAGAAGAACGAAGAGAAGCTCTTCTTCAGCAAGAACGGATCATCCGTCTTGTAGTGCTATTTGTCTGCAGCAGGAGGAACTAATCTTAGACTAGGATTATCTTGTAATCTTTTGCATGTAATCTACAAATTTCATAAAATGTACTCTTTTGATATTTTAATGAAATTTCTTTTGATTGCAAGATTTAGTCTTTGTTTATCTCGCATTATATGCATATGATTGTTCTCATTGAAACCTGTTAATCTTTACTTCATTTACTTGAACTGTATTTCTTGATGAATGTTTTGATTAAAATTGTGGTTACTAATAATTTGTGTTGATTTGACAAACAAATGTTGAATTTGAATCGACATATCCTGAGTTACACTTGAAAACGTAGAAGCAATTGAGAAAATTCAAGAGAAGCAACAGGCCCAAATCTCTGAGGTCCTGGCTAATCAAGCTTCTCAACAGGCTCAATTGGATGAGATCCAATCTTCAGTTGAACTTCTTCTCTCACTCCTACTATCAGATGATGCCAAAAAGGGGGAGAAGATAGTTAAGTCCAAATGCTCTAATGATCAAATATTGAAGAAGAAAGATGATGAAGCTGATGACTAGGGAAACCCTAGCAAGAGTAGAGGTCAAGTTCAAAGTAAAGAGCAGAGCAACAAGGTTTCTTCAAGGAAACTAATTACTGATGCAAGCAAATCTTCTACTCAAAAGAAGACAATTTCTGAAGCTGCTCAAACTCAAAATCTGATAGCAAGTACTGAAAATCAAAATCTAATATCAAGTTCTGATGAGCAAAGTCTGATGACAGAGCCTGATGTTCTGATACAAGGTGAAAGTCAAGATTCTCAAAAATTCATGCAAACTCTGAAGCTCAAGGGAAAGCAGACTACTGTCTACTACAAGGATCCCAAGATTCAGACATTTGATGAGGAAATTGCTAGAAGATTGTTTCTGAAACATAATCGAAAAATGGATTTAGAAAATATCAAGGAGGAAGAAGCTAGATTTAAAGCTGAAAAGAAAAATCTAAAGCCAAAAGCTTTTATTGCAAAGAAACCTCCAAGGCCTAAGGAAAAAGACATTGTGATCAAGGAGAAGTCAAATACTGAGGCATCAAAGCCCAAAAAAAGGTCACAATCTGAGATTCATCCCAAAGACAAAGGGAAAGGAAAAGTTGATGAACCAACCAAGCCACTGGAGATGAAAATTCCTCAAATTCTGATAAATCCAGTGTGCAAAATGGTTCAAGTTACTGATGATATTCTTGATGAAGATGAAGATGTTCAAACTCTGAAAAGAAAGAAGATTTCTGAAGAATCAAAGACAACCTCTGACAAGGTTCAAGTTGTTCAGAGTGAAGAATTGTAAGCTATAACAGAAATACCAAGTTCTGATAAATCATCAAGTCAACCTCTGACAGTGCTCAAGTTGATTTAGACAAAATGGAAGTAGCTGATAAAAAGAAACTTCTGTGGAAAAATGTCAAACCATCAGATCCAAAAAAAAGCCAATTGATGTCTACATTCATGACTATTGGGTTAAATGCTAGAGAACAAAGAGACAGGGCTGGACTAGGTTCTGATGAAGCAAAGTTTAAGACAGGAGTTGAAGTTGCTACTAGAGATCCATTTCTATTGACTGACAGACCTCTTGAAGATGTTACACAGAAACACCTTGATAAGGTTATCTCTGTTCAAGTGGTACTGGATGCTCATAACAAGCACAATGTTAAGGAAAATCTGATTCTATTTCTTGAAGATGGAAGGACATATCAGATGTCAGAATCAGATGTGTTAAACAAATCATTGAAAGAACTTCATTTCTTTCATTACCTTTTAGAGGTAAAGTATGATATTAACTGGAGATGGTCAAATTTCATATTGAAGACCATCAGAGATAAAGCAAGAATTTCTGGTTCAAGAATTACAGAATTCATTCCTAATATTGTTGAAGATGATGGAAGTAAAATTCCAATGAAGAAGAATTCTGCTAAGCTTGAAGTGATACTGAATGAAAAATATCTATGCTACAATGAAGATTCTTCTCATCTTAGGGTAATAAGACTAAATGATGGTTTAGAAAGAAACCATATCTCTGCTTTAAGGACTGCGATCTATCAGATTGAAAGTCATTATAAAGAGATGAAGTAAGTCAAGACTACAATGTCTCAAGTCCTGAGGATTAAAGAAGAAAAGTTGATATCAAGCTTTGTCAAGAATCATCCTGGATTCAGATTGACTCAGTGAGATTGGTAAAAGCTACAAGGACTGTAAGTTGTAGTTAGTTATCTAGTTAAACTCTTATTGCATTTGTACTTAAATGTTTTTGACATCATCAAATCTATTAACTTGTATATTTTGCATAATTTACAAGTTGGGGGAGATTGTTAGATATATTTGAGATGTCATGTCTAATATGATTTGTGTTTAGTTTTCAGAACTTAACAACATGATAAATCAGGACTTACTGAAATCAGGACTTACTGGAAGTCAGATTTTAATATCAGAACTTAAGGTCATATCAGAACTTAAGTGCGGGAGGACTTACAGTTAAGGCAGGAAGCTGATTTACAGTAGAAGATCGAGACTAAAACAAAAGAAGATATGCGTGGAAAGAGTTAGAAGACTGGAAGACTTGTAGAAGATATCTGATTGATATATTTTAGGAGACAGAATTATATTACATATCAATTAGAAGTTATCTTGTAACTATGTACTATATAAACACAGACTTTGGGTTTACACTATATGTGTTATCATTATCGAGAAGATTATACATTGTAACCTAGAAGCTCTTAGTGATATTTGTTCATCACTGAGAGAGAACAGTTCCACTGTAACAGAGTTTATCTTATTGAATATATCTGTTTACTGTTACTTGTATTTAAAATCGATTTGATTGTATAAACAATGTATTCAACCCCCTTCTATAGTGTTGTGTGACCTAACATCAAGTTTAAAATAATATCATAATAAATTAGGAAATTTAAGTTAGTGCATTATTATTTCATTTGCTTAGTGCGATGGAAATATTAACATTCAATTTTTCTTTGATAAACTTATCAGAGAAAAAAATTACTTTAAAATTTATAACATTAAAAATAAATACATTAAAAATAAATAAAGAGTATAGGTAATCATATAAATAGTTGGGAATTTTTTACGAAAAATACTTAATTTCTCATTAAATTGAGGTCTTGGTTTGCAAAGACACCCGAAGGACATGTAAGTAAATGATGATGTAGCGTACAAACTGGAATTCTGGCATTAATTGCAATAAATGGATATCTTGATATTGATGCAATCTTTATACTCCTTAATACTTCAAATTTCTACCGAAACTTTACACATTGTACTTGCACAAAATTAATGTTGATGTCTTTTCGTCTAATCCAACCATTTGGTCGGAACAAACTCTAGCTATCATCTTGCACATAAAAAGTTAGTATAAAATTAAATCCATTTGCATTTGTTTAGAAGCTAGTAATTTAGATCTCAGAATTTATTATTTGTATATGGTTTGTCCAAAAAATATAAAGAAAACACCTTATTAGGAGCAACTAATCGATTAAAAAATCGAGATTACAACAATACTGTTTCGAGTTGTTAATTAGATTTAATCCTTTGTTAATTTAAACCTTTATGTACTGTGTATTCTGATGATATGGACTTTTACTAGTTATATTTTGTCCACTCTAGGTAGTTTGGTATGTGGAAAAAGCCAAAATACCGACGGCTGAAACTTAGAAATATTTTCAAATCTTAATACCGTATGACAATAAGATGAAAATATTTAATGTAAAAGATGGAAAAAAGAAGCTCATAATTTCATTGTTCAAGCTAAACTTTTATTCTTAAATATTTTGATTAAACAAGTACCAAGATTTCTCAATAATGTAGTTGCTTGATTTTATTTCATCATGGATAATTATGTAATTAACATGTCAATGGGAGTTTAGTTATTAATTCATTTATTTTAAAATTTAAAAAGGAATTTGCACTTCTTGAGAATAAAAAGGTTAATGATAATTCGCATTTCTTATTTTTTTAATATGTCGTAAAATATTATATAAGTTTTATGTATCCCCCGTTGTTGTGCAAGACATGTCTGTACACAACAAACTTAAGCCATCTTGACAACCCTAAGGATGAGTTGTATGATAATCTAATTGTATCCTATATTTGTATTTCTTGCGTATGTCAAAATACTAAATAGATTAGACTGGAGGAATTTTCTATGAATAACCATGAAGCTAAGGAATAGACTCTGGAAAAGATCAATCCTAATCATGCCTCAGAGAGAAGTATAGAAGTTTCGAGTTGAATAACGTTGTTCTAGGAAAAATGTTCTAAGTCAGATATCGACAAGTCACAGATCGAGGAATATCGAGAAGTATGTTAAGAATTCTAAAATGACTTATAGAGAAGTCCCAAGACATATCGACAAGTTAATCTACATGTAGAGAATTGAAGATATCGACAAGTCAAAAAGTCGATATAAAGAACTGGAGATATCGACAAGTAAAATCATCATGTAACGAACTAGAGATATCGACAAGTCAAATCCTCATGTAGAGAAATGGAGATATCGACAAGTCAAAAAGCTGATGTAGAGAACTGGAGATATCAAAAAATCTTCTACTTGTAGAGAACTAGAGACCTCGACAAGTCAAAATCCATGTAGAGAACTGGATATATCGATAAGTTAATTTAATTATTGATATGTGACATCTTTAAACAACAAAAGAGATTTCGACAAATAACTTCATAATTAAGAATACAGACAACTTGAAGATCCAAGATTATCAATCAACAAACAATTCTATCACTGAATTGAGAAGCCTATAAATGCAGCTTGAAGAATACAAGATCAAGGGTCAATATGAACTGGACAAAGAATGGTCACAGACCTTAGAGATTTTGCACAGATATGCTAACACTAGAAATGGAAATAGAAAAAGTAGCTTTAAAAAATGTGTTAGTCTATCTTAGTGCAAGTTATGTAAATCTTGCATGTTGATCTATAAAGCAAGTCATGAGTCCTTTGTTTACTTGTAATAAATAGATTTAGAAAATCTTGTAATTCCCTCAAGAGAAGTTGATGAGTCCTTATTTTCAAAAATACAGATTTGTAGCATGACAAATTTGATTTAATATAAATTAAGTGAGTTTTTGATAATTTTGCTAGTTTGTTTGAATTTAGTACTTCATCTCTACAAATTCGTACAATTGTTTTGTTACATAAACCAAAAGTTAATTCAAAATCAAGAAAACACATTCACCCTCCCCCTTCATGTGTTGCATTTCATACCTAAGAAGTGGAATCAGAGCAAAATCTGAAATTAAACAGATCAGATCTTGAAAGTAGAAGTGCATAGAAGATTAGCAGTATTAAGATTCCTGTCTTTGACAAAGTAAACTACACCCTATGGAAAAAGAAGATGATGTTGTTCATCAGGATGATCAATCCAATGTATATTAAAATTCTTAAGCATGAGCCCTTTATTTCTATGATAAGGGTTCCTGAATCAACAGAAGGGGACATGATCATTACTGCACACTTTGGTCGTAAAGATCCATTTACCTAAACTAAACTAGAAAAGGAGAAGGTTGCACTTGACAATGGGTTACAACTTATACTCATTGAGTCTCTTGATAATGTGATGTACAACAACATTATCAACTGTGAATCAGCTAAGCAAATCTGGGAAAAGATTGAGATCTTGTGTGACGAAACTGAATAGGTGAGATCTAACCAGAGAAGGATTTTGGTTTCTCAATATGATGGTTCAATGGCTATAATAAAAGAAGGCAATACTAAGGTCTTTGAGAAATTCAACAAACTGATAAATAATTTGCAGCTTCATGACAAGTACTATGAAGCCGAAGAAGTTAATCTAAAATTCTTGCTCACTCTTCCTGACCACTTGGAACAAAAGATCTATGCAATAAGAAAAGGAAGAGATCTAGGGAGAATAACTTTGGAGGTTTTGTATGGTATTCTCAAAAGCTACAAGATAGAAATGATGCAAAGAAAGTCATTAAAAGTGAGTGAAGGGCATGTTGTGGATGTTTCAACTGCCTTAATATAAAATGACAAGAAAATGACTGAAAATGAAATTGAACCCCAGACTCATGTTATTCAAGCCGTTGAGAAGAAAAACAAGGAACCTAAAAAGCAAGTCATTTTGGAGTTGGAAGAGGATGAGTACTATACTCTTAATGAACTGGATGAAATGGACCAGTCTATGGCTTATGTAGCCAGAAAATTTTCAAACATCAGAGTCAAAAATCCTATATATTTCAAGTGTAAAGGCCAAACATCCTACATCAGCAACTGGAAAGGAAAGATTCAGACAAATGCAACTAGCAAAGGTGGCTACAAATCGAGATATGTGGACAGATCAAAGATTAGATGCTACAACTGTGATAAACTTGGTCACTTTTATAACGACTCATGTATTTTTCATTTATTTCTAATATTTGGAAGTGTAATAAAGGTTTAAACAAATAAATAAAATGTGTGTATTGATTTTGGCAGCAGTTATGGATTTTTATTTAATTAAGTATAATTGTTGTTATGTAAGATTGAATTGTATGATTTATTAGTGAGATATATGATTTTATTGTGCTTATAAAAAGTGATTTAATGGTAGTTTTAATTCCAAAAATATTCGGATTATCTTTAAAATTGGTTTTATAATTTTATAATTTCAATAATTATTTTCAGGGCTTTATAAAAATTGAGAAATCAATATTGTATTAATTAATTATTTTTAAATGATTTTCTGAGTGTGTTGGTTGTAAAATCCATATTTAATTTTTGAAATCTTCAAAAATTACGAAACTCATATTTTATAAAAGTTATAATATTCTGAGAATTTTAAAATTATTTTGGGAATTTTCAGGAATCGTTTCACCCGCGCATTATTTTGTTATTTATTAAAAAGCGGGTATAAAGCGCACCTCGAAAGTGTTTTTAAAATTTCGATACTTATATTTTTATTAACTTCAGGATATCTAAAATATTTTTAGACTATTATCGTGATTTTTCGAAATTGTTTTAGGGATGTCTCGGTTCGCTAATTTCAAAATCGGGATAAAAATCCGGGTCCTCGGGTATTTCGGGACACGTGTTAACAACTTATAATAAGAAGTTAACACGTATCCCTTTTTAGAGGACACGTGTTGGCTGCAGTTTGTTTCCCTGTTTCCCATTGTGTTCGACAGTAATCTCAGTCTCTCTCTCAGTCTAATCTCTTATCTCTGTCTGTATCTCTTCCCTCCCTCTCTGTTCCCCATCTTCCTCCTCTGTTTTTCCTCGCGTGTTCCGGCTGTTCTTCCCTGTTTTTCTCCATTCCCGTTCCTGTTGCTTTGGTCTCGCCGCCGCCGCGATTTTTCTGGAGAGCTTGGTGGTTCCGATCAGTCTTGTTGGATTATGTGTATATATATACTGTTGTATATATATGTGTGTGTGTGTAATTTGTGTGTGTGTGATGTGTGTGTGCGTGTGTGCTGTGTTGTGTTGGTGGTGTGGCTGGGGCGGCGCGTGGCAGCGTGCTTGCTCCCCTGTCTTCTGTGATGTTATTGTGGGCTGAATCTTTGGGCTTGTGCTGATATTTTCTGTTGGGCCTTCCTTGTTGGGCCTTGCTGTTGGATTTTGGTTTTGGGCTCTTGGTTGAGTCTGTGCGTGCAGTTGGACTTGGTTGTTGGAATTTTAATTTTTATTCCCTTTTTCTGCGGGAATAATTGAGTAAAATTCGTGATATTATTATTAATTCCCGTGGGAAATCATTTTTAATAAATCGGTGAAATTTATTTGGATACCCGAATATTTCGGGCACCAATAAATTTTTCCGCCGTACCGCGATGACTCGTTACGAGCGGACGGTGGACGGTGATGACGATGTTCTGAGTCCTAAACTTTATAAGTAAATAAAATAATTATGTAAATTATTTTCGGACCTAAATGATTAATTTCGATTGGTGTTGGGATGTAAGTTGTATAAAATGGTGGAGTAATATTGTGGATTGTTGTGATTATTGACGTCGATCGTAATCGATGGGTAGTTTTATAAACAAACAAGATGCTGCCAAAATCTTCTAAAAATATATTGTTAATGTACACAATTATATTCTACGTGTTACCCCTATTTATGTTCGGGATATGTGATTACGTGATTATGTGTATAATAATAATACGAGTCGGGTTGTCGGATTGAGTTGTTAGAATTTGAGGATATCAAGCATGTCGGTGTAACTGATTAGGGTATTCTGTATTTGTAGATTCCGATCGAGTTTTCCCAGGATTAAAGTCAGTTTGAGAGCTACTTGGGGTTTTGTAAAGCGTTGCAAGGCAAGTACCCCT
Organism: Apium graveolens; assembly: GCF_009905375.1. Lineage (NCBI taxonomy): Eukaryota > Viridiplantae > Streptophyta > Magnoliopsida > Apiales > Apiaceae > Apium > Apium graveolens. The sequence goes on along the minus strand of NC_133657.1, from coordinate 159,148,100 downwards.
GATCATTCTTTTATGGTTCAGTACGTATGAATAACTCAATGTTTTACTTTCGTAATGGAACAGAAATGTTTTAAGTTACGTATCCCCCGTATTTGAAATGTTGTTTAAAATTACGTTTTGGGGAAAAGTAACTTCTGAAAATACCTATCTCTAAACATGATTTAAATGAAAAGAGAATTTGAATAGTGTGTTATAACAAAATTGATTTTGAGAAGAGATAGGTAAAAGTGATTTTAAAAACTGGATAAAATGATCAGATATGGAATATGTTGGGGCCAGAGTAGGCCTATTGAGGTAGCGTAAGAGGCTAATTCGGTTGCGCGCATTGTATAACCGATTAGTCCAGCAGGTCAGAGACCTAGCTAGTCTCTGAGTTTCGGAACAGGTGAATGAGATGGCAGTTGGAGCCGTCTGGTGTCGATAGCCTGATCAGCTGTCTTCACATATCCGCTACGTATCTGATTTGGTTTTTTGATTCCCGTAAGGGCACGAGTAGTTAATACAGAGATTTTATAAATATGATTAGCATGCTAAAATTGGACTCTGGTATTTTTACAACATACTGCTATGTTGTTTTGATGAAGCATGCTAGTTAGTGATATCCAGTTTTCTCTGATTTTGGTTGCATAATGTTGATATCATGATTACAGTTTTGTTCCTATCATTGTTACATTACTGTTTTATTCTGTTATTCATATTCTGGTACTGCTGAGCGATTATGCTCACCCTTGCAAACTGTTATGTATATCTCACAGATGCCTAGAAGATCAGTCAGACCGACCTATGTTCCCGCCCCTATTGGACCCGGCTCCTCTGAGGTAGTTTGTATCAGGCCACGAGGTCTGATGAGTTGCTGAATAAAGTAGAGTGAGTTAGATGTTGAATAAAGAGTTTGTAGTATTGACAGCCTAAATCATAATTGAACATGGATCGGATCTTGGTTTGGGGTCAAGTTAGTATATTTTAATAATAATTCTGTTGTTTATATTTTTGGTAATTGTGTTTAGTGACGTCAACTCCTGACCCCGGTGTTGAGGTCGTCATAAGTTTGCCACAGAATGCAGGAAGCCAAAGAAGGTGAAGAAGGATAAGGCTTATTGGGATCTTGAAGCAAAGTATGAAGCACTTCTGAGAAAACAACAGGGAAAAGCTTATATTACTGAAGGTAAAAATTGGGATGGTACAGATGATGAAGTTGACGGTGAAGAATATGGAAACTATGCTCTCATGACACTGGAGCAAGGAGAGTCATCCGCATCTAAGTCTGAAGTACCTACCCTAACCACCATTGATTTAAATGCTACACAATATAAGGAAACTGTTGAGAAGATGAGTGTATAAATGTTCCACATTCGTACAAGCATGGTGGCAGCTACTGATAAAGTGAGTAGGCTGACAAAAGTAAATGAAAAACTTGAGATTGAAAAATAAGAGCTAAAAGTGTAGTTTGTTAGTCTAGAAGCAGTTAGACAAGAAAATGAATACCTCAAGAATAAGCTGAAGTGATATTAACACAAGAAAAGTGATATTAACAGGAGAAAGGAAAGTGTGAACCAAGATGTTTCTATGGTGCTAAAAAAGGGAACACACCCTTTTTCAAAGCTTGTGAAGTGAACTTCAGTAAAGTGGAGCTTGTCATCAAGCAGGAAATTGCAGATGAAGACAAAGAAAAGGAGAATACAAAATCCACTTTCAACACTGAATGTGAGAAGAAGCCTACAGTTAGCCTAACTGTCATGACACCAGCAAATAAGATAAAAAATTATAGCACTGGAAAGAAAAAGAAGAACATAATTGGGAAGATAGGTGTCAATAAAAGCAACAATTATGCCTATGTTGTATATGCTCCAAGAAAGAAGTGTCAAAGATGTGGCTCAACAAATCATCTAACTCATCTTTGTAAAAAGGCTGTTAGTAAGCCAAAGTATGGAGCTTGCAAATATAATAACGCACAAACAGATGACCTCTATTCTTTCTGTGACAAGTTTGATAGCATTCCATGCAACATGAAAATTATGACCGGTTGTCATAAGTTAAGAAATGATATAAAAAAGTTAACTTTAAATCTGTGATCAAAGAAGAAAATGTTAATCAAACTAAGAATGTCGTTTCATTTGATTGTTCAAGTTCTACTTCTGCTAACTCAGTCAAAAAGAAGAAAGTGCCCAACACTAATTGGGTAGCTAAACACACTTAAACCTCATTGTGTGCAGGGAAAGAAGAATAAAGTCATATGGATAATTAACAGTGGATGTTCCATACATATGACAGGTGATAAATCCCTGCTATCACAGTTTGAGAAGATGGCGGGCCCTTTCGTGACTTTTGGAGACAACAGCAAGGGATTCACAATGGGATATGATAAGTTGATTTATGGAAATATTGTCATTAAAGATGTAGCACTGGTTGAAGGTCTTGAAGTGAATCTTCTGAGTGTCAGTCAATTTATAGACAAAGGTTTTGAAGTTATATTTGACAAAGAAGATTGTTCGATCACAAGCAAGAAAACTGGTGAAGTTGCTCTAAAAGGAGTAAGGAAAGGAAGTCTGTTTGTTGCAGATATGAACTCAGTAAACAAAAATAGAATATGTTGCTTCTACATCAAGGCATCTAGTTAAAAAATCAAACTCTGGCACAAGAAGCTCTCTCACTTGAACTAAAAAGCAATTAATACTCTGGTGAAAAGAGAATTGGTGAGAGATATGCCAGCTTTCGAATTTGCTCAAAATGAAGTTTGTGAAGCTTGTCAAAAAGGCAAAATGAAGAGGTTCGGCCATAAAATTAAAGCCATAAATTCCATTAATGCTCCACTACAGCTTATCCAAATGGATTTGTTTGGACCTGTAAATGTCATGTCCATATCAAGAAAGAAGTATGCTTTGATGATGTGGATGACCACTCAAGGTACACTTAGGTGAAATTTATGCACTCAAAAGATGAAACTCCACACATTATTATTAAGAACATAAAGAAAATTGAGAAGCAGACTAAAGATTAAACTTCTATTAAAATATTGAAGAGGGACAATGGTACAAAATTCGGGAATGCAATTCTAAGTGAATTTTGCAAAGACAAAGACATTGTTCAAGAGTTCTTAGCTGCAAGAACAACTCAAAAAAATAGTTTAGTTGAAAGGAAAAATAGAACTCTAGTTGAAGCTGCAAGGACAATGTTGCATGATGTCAGGCTACTAACCAGTTTTTGGAAAGAACCTATTAACATAACATGTTACACTTAGAACATATATTTACTAAAAAAACATTGACAAGTCACCCTACTCTATTTTGTCAAAAAGAAAGCCTATTATTAAGTATCTTCATGTGTTTGGAAGCAAGTTCTTTATGTTAAAAGACAACTCTGAATATGAAAATTTGACTCCAAAGTATTTGAAGCTATTTTTCTTTGATATTCGTTGGAAAGAACTGCCTATGAAGTCTATGTGCTAGAGCAAAATAAAATAATGGAAAGCAAAGATGCGACATTTGATGATGACAAGTATCCAAACTTGGAATGCCTTGATGAAAATGAAGCTGAAACCTTAAAGTTTGAAAACCTCAATATAGACAATAATTCTGAAGATGAAGCTGAAGTCAACACAAATAATAGAATGGAGGAAGAATCAAGTGAACCAATGAATTCTGACAATGAGAATTCAATTCAAGTAAAAAAGCAAACCTATATTTGGTGGCACAAACTCAGGGGGAGAAGGAGATAACGGTTCTGCAAGTCATGCCAATAATGAAGAAAATAAGGATAATTCTAGTCAATAAAATCATTACACCAGAAAATGGGATAGATTTCACACAAAAGAAACTATAATTGGTGATCATAATGCTGGAGTGAGGAATAGAAGTTCCACTACAAATGTGCTTGCATGCATGCTTTCTATCCTAAATTGAGCCTAAGAAAACTGAGGAAGCTCTACTTGTCCTGATTGGATAACTGCTATGCAAGAAGAGTTAAATCAATTTGAAAGAAATAAAGTGTGGGAATTAGTTACTGCACCAATAAACAGAAGCATCATTGGAACAAAATGGGTGTACAGGAACAAAATGAATGAAAATAGAATTGTTATAAGAAACAAAGCAAGACTGGTTGCCAAAGGCTACCCACAAGAAGAAGGAATTGATTATGATGAAACTTTTTCTCCCGTTGCAAGGCTTGAAGCAATAAGAATTTTCCTTGCATTTTCTACACATTCCAATTTCAAGGTGTATCAAATGGATGTAAAAAGTGCATTCCTTAATGGTGAATTAGAAGAAGAAGTCTATGTGCAACAACCACCTGGCTTTGAAAATCCAAAATTTCCAAATCTTATTTACAAACTTTTAAAGGCTCTTTATGGATTGAAGCAAGCACCGAGAACATGGTATGACACTCTATCAGAATTTCTACTTGTTGCCTAGTAACGATAATTATTTAAGGGGATAGGATATTGAAAGGATATCTTCGATATATTATTTATTTTAGTATTTGTACGATTAAACATAAAATTAAGAACACGTAGATCCTCTCCATTAGGACATGAATTTAATTGATCCAATTCAAAGTCAAAAAGTCAAACTAGCAAAAGTATTTCTTTCAAATATATAAAAGAGATATTCCATTTTTGCAAAATATCAAAATTATATCTTTATAAAATATATCTCTAAGGAAATATGATCAAAGAAGAAACACCAAGATATGATATTTCTTAGATCTGTGTTGCAACAGAAATATGGCAACATGCCCGAATAAGAAATATATCAGTAATATTCTTTAGAGGTCTCGTGCTATATCAAAAATATTTTACTCTTCGCTCCAAAATATATCTCTACATATATCAAAAGAGTTTTTATTCAAAGAGTATTAATATCCCGGTGTATAACTCATTTCATTTACACCTACAGAAATTTTCTCCCATTTCGTAAAATCAGCATTTCATGGAGAAAATTATTCAAAAATACTCAAACACATTTTCTATCATCTAAATATATTTTATATATTATGAAATATATTTTAAGTATTTATTCAAGTCAAAACTTTGGTCAAAAGATCCATCTCCTTCATTTTCAAGACCAATGATATTTTTACTCGAAAGAAAAGGATGACAGAACAGTTTTATTTTAGATAAAATACTTCCATATTTTAAAATGACTTGAAATTTGGTATGGATAATTTATATGGTATTTTCTAAGTATGGTAAAAATTTCGTAATATTAGAGAACTTTTGTCCGGGCACAAAAATTGAGGTAGTAGGTCCCAAAGTTGACCACGTTTGACCTAGTTACCATTGATCAAAGTTGACCAAAACTTTCAGGACATCATTTTATATTATTTAAGTAACTATCATATTTTTATGGCATTTATTTAGGAGTTTATAAAGTGGTCATAATTAATGGTGTTTAATCCTTAATTAAGTTATTAAACAATGATTAAAAGAAAAAGGAAAATATATATTTATTCAAATATATCAGCTGAGTTTTTGAACCCATGAAGTTGTTTGTCTCATATGGCAAGTTGCAAAGAAACACATGTTTCTTTCCATGTCATCAATCCAAGTTACATACATCATCCACCATCCATTTTCCTCAAATCTCCACCATTCAATCCATCCAACTTCTCCTATAAATAAACCCCCACCCCAACCCATTTTCTTTAATATAAAGAGCCACAAAGTTGCTGGTATTTTTTTCAAGAAGTGCCTCTCTTCATCTCTTTCAAATTTCATACACACACTTCTTCTCAAAAACCTTCTCTCTCTTCTATATACTTACATATCTACAAGGTTTTTGAAACCCAAGCTTAACTTCACCCAATCAAGCTTTATCCCACCAAGTGAGCTCATCCAGTACCACTTCCCGACCTCCCGAAAGGCTGCCCAAGTTCGACCAAAGTGCCAAAATTCGGTCGAACCTCCGGCGAACTTTTCGGACCGTTCTTCAAAAGTGGTAACTTTTAGCTTCTTATTTGAGTTCTTTTTATTTGAGCTTTGTACTTAATTTCTCTACTTCATCTTAAGCTCTAATACAAGATCTCTTATAAACAAAGTTCTCAAGAGAACTAAGATTCGAACTTAGAATTCGAATAAATACTTGATCTTCACATAAATCATCTCAAGAAGAAGATCTATAAACAAAAGTACTTCATCTTCAAAAGGGAGATTATATTTGACCCAAGTTCACGAGTTAGCCAATTATTTTTATTATTGGATCTTGGCTAACAACTATTTGTGCACATAAAATATTACGAAGTAAAGTTTAATCCCTTCTAACATCTTTAGTGGTCCGAGGGATTATAACTTGATTTATAAGCACTTCATAATTTGTCAAATATCAAAACGGATTAAGTTCATGAGTTAGCCAATTATTTTCACTTCATTTAATTGGATCTTGGCTAACACATTTCGTGCGCATAAATTATTATGAAGCATAGTTTTAATCCCTTTTAACATCTTTAGTGTTCCGGGGGATTATAACTCTATCTATAAACACTTCGTAATCACGTTAAATTTAAGGACGAATCAAATCCACGAGTTAGCCACTTAATTTCACGCTATTTAATTGGATCTTGGCTAACACATATCATGTATATAAACAATTGCGAGTCATATCGTATAATCCCCTTCTAATATCTTCAGTTTTTCGTGGGGTTATAATATGATATCTATAAAATACTCGTAATTATTCGTCCAAACTTCGAAAGCACGATCTTACGCCAATTAATTGCACTTCTCTTATTTGGAATGGCTAAGACTCATAAATCTTATACAAGTGCTTGAAGTTAAAAGTATACTTTGACTACATAATTTGCAAAACATAAGTATACTAAAGTCCTTGAGCCTACGAGCGTAAAGGATACGTTATAATTCCGAGGTTATAACTAAAGTATTCTTCGATCTATAAATACTTAATCGAAACAAGAAGAATACTAAAAGAAGTCATAAGTTATAAAGTGCTTTACATAAAAGACTTCTAATATTACTCCACAAATTCATTTAATCTATAAAGGAGTAAAAATAAATATACTTGACTATCTTGTATTATCCTAAGTCAAGTATAACTAATTAGTTTTAATATTCTTATTTGGATATTATAGTATTTGTGGGCTAGTACAATAACATACTAGTTCAAACCATCTTTTCTATACTTAGTTTGTTCCGTGGATTGTCTTATTAGCTTTGTAGTGAGGTGAAGTGACGTGAGGTGATTCTCGTTCTAAGACCCAAGTCCTAGACGTACTAACGGGGAGTAGTAGTCTTCGCACCGTGAGGAAGAGGAAAGACCCAAGACCGGATCACTAAGATCCAAGACCGACAAAAGCTAAGGAAGCCAAGTCCACACAAAGGTTCTACATCAGCTTTGAAGAAGTAGCGAGGAATTATTTTCTAAGATAAGTTATTTAGGTATTACATTTATTTTGAGGTGGTGATCCATGTGTTACGCACCAATACAAATACTTGTAAGGGTGTAAAGGCTTCTCCGCCTACTAAAGGAGCGAGTTTATTATAAGGGAAAATCCCGAGTCCGGGAGAGGAGCTCGGGGACTTGAGTAGGAGTGACCGAATCTATTAGAGGTTACGCCATTGCGAACCAGGATAAAATTGCCGTATGGTACTTTCTTTCCTTGCACTTTATTTTTCCGCACATATAAACTGCGTAACCACTCGGTAAGTTTTAAAAAAGGATAAATTATTTTAAAATGCCATATTAATTTTTAAATTGGTAATTAAGCTATTTAACCCCCCTTCTAGATTAAAATAGCCCTCTTACAGGACCTACAATTGATATCAGAGTGATGTTTTTTAACGTGTTTGTTAAGTGATTTGCAGATTTATAGGCACAACAAAAAGTGATCCGGAATGGCGTATATTAATCCCATTGGTTGTGGTAAAGGTCTATCTAGCTCTCGACCTCCTCTATTTTATGCCACCAACTTTGTAACATGGAAAACGAGGTTTCACATTTATTCTAGATCTCAAGGAGTCAAAGTTTGGATGGCTATCGAAGACGGTGTTCGCATTCCTACCAAAACTGTCGATGATATCATCGTCAAAAAGAAGGTTAGTGAATACAACTTAGAGGAAGAAACCACAATGAATATAGCCGCCAAGGCAGAAATGGTTCTCACAAGTGCACTTGCAGAAAAAGAATATAAAAGAGTAAATAATTGCAAGTCGGCACAAGAAATATGGAAGAAATTAGTGGTAACCTATGAAGGAACCAGTGATATAAGAACTTTAAACTCCAAGTAGGAGAAAATATCATCGATATGAAAACAAGATTTAATCGTATTATAGATGAGTTATCTCAACTTGGAAAGAATTATACTCAAAATAAAAAGAATAGAAGAGTGATCAAATCTCTACCTCCTAGCTGGAAGGTTAAAGTCAGTACTATAAAGGAGATGCATAACTTAAATGAGTATAAGATTGATAACCTGTCACACCCCCAACTTAACAAAAAAAATATATAACTATTATAATATTTAAAAGAAAGTAAATATAACTGAATCCAAGATCTTACAGTTTAGGGTTTGGAACAGCCCAACACTACCATCTATTACAACTGATTTTAATATCGAGTCCTCACACAAAACTATCTCTTATTCTACCTGAGCTCGGACATACGCATCGGCGTCACAGGTCTTGCGTGTTGTCTGCTTGAATCTAACCATAGCTGCTAGCTGTAATATCAGGATTAAAGCAAGGAGTGAGCCAAATGCTCAACAAGTGCTAAGCAATACGGTACAAAACATAAATCGAGATATTAAAGAATGACATTGCGAAGATATAACTAATAATAACATGAGATGAAATTTTGGGTGATGGCATCATTTGCTTGAGTCAAAACATTTTTAAAATCATAACTTAATCAAAATCATTTTATGACGCTACGGATTACAGCCGATGATCAGCCGCGAAGTAATCCCGAACCTCGCTGGGTTCTAAAACATTAATGAGATCCCTAGGCAACTTTTAAGCCTACAATATAAGTATGAAAAGGACTCGCGTCTCAGTCCAGATCCACTATTCAAACAAAACATTTATCCCCCTTTGGGACTGAAAATCCACATTTTAATCATTTCAAAAATTGATGCTGATTTATAATAAAATCTCCTAAGTAGTAAACATTTTTATCAAGGGATTATAGATCAACTTCGAAACACTGGAAATATGTCACCAAATTTCAGGGCCATAATCCACTAGACTTTACTATATTAGGGTAATTGAAAGGTTTCTATATACAAGAACTTTGACAAGGAGATTTAGCAAGGCTATTGGATAAGTGTAATGCCAAACTAGGCTTAAAGCAATGGTTTTCGACAAGGCACAAGTACTAGAACATCAAGAAGATAAGCTTCATGAATACTAGGGGTGTTAAGGTATGAAGAAAATGATCTTTAGCTCAAGGTATATCAGGATTGTCGAACTTTAGGGTAAGAAAAGGGTTATCGATCAATTAAGAACAACTTTAAAGAATATCTGGCTTTTAGGTATGAAGGTAAAGTTTCTAATGGGGTTCAAGCATCAGGGTGAGATGTCAATATTTTAGGAATCAATAGCATGATAATCAAGAGGATCAATCAAGTATTATATCAAATCTTTATTTTATCATGGCATTCCAATTACTTTGATATACTAGCGTGATACAACTTTTGATCTACTTGTAATATGTACTTGAGGGTTCATGACATTTCTATATAATACGAAGATAGATTTAAGAATCGCTTGGTTTAAGTATATCAAGATAACTCAGGATACTAGCATCAATATATATGAACTAATTATCACACATTTGCAGTGTAAACGAAAAACGGGTTGAATAACTTGCCTTGAGAAAGGCTGGTCTGGTCTGGCTGGTAGGAGCAACTGGAAGCTTTACTCGACCTTTATGGCAATTTTACCCTCGTCTCGAGATCTTACATAAATAATAATAACCTCATTATAATATATTCTCACCAACTTAACCTATTTACAACCCGAAATTAAACACAAATGGCACTTAGGCCTATATGCACGCAATTTCTAATCACCTTATAAATACAATAGTACACATATCCACATAGACTCACTTATCATATTTTTAATATCACATAATATCACACCATAATGCAACACTAGGCTTGGATGATCTCGATCCCCAACTAAGTCACTTGATCGCTAAATTAGACAAAGTCTCCAAATTTTGGCCTCCTAACTCGATGAGCCTTTACTAAACTATCCAAAACCTATTAACCCTCACTTGGGCCTTTTATTCTAATGGCTTTATACTATCTTGCAACCATAGTGGTCAACCTAGGTCTCACTCATAAGTGCTCTAAAACTATGTGATAAGTGAAAGTGCTCACTAAGGAAAATTTTAGAATGACATCTATGGTTTCTTGAGTGCATTAGACATTCTTAAACTACAATTTTACCTCCAAAACTTCTACACTAGACTCTTCTGACCTTAAGGCATCTCCCAAACTCGATGTGGCTCAAGGGCCTAGCTTGGGCCTCCTTGGGCCTAAGCTTAAAGTCCATGGTTTTCATGTTTTTCTGGGAAGAAAATGCCCTGACTTGAACTAACTTGTGACACATGGTTCTAACTCAAATCTTATGAACTATGGCTGGAAAAAACTCCTCTGACACTCCCTCTAACTAAGGCCCAACAGGGCCTAATGAGGGCCTACCCATGACATGGTCAAAACTTCCTATTTCTAAGTTGCAACAAAAATGTCCCCTGCTGGACAGATTTTATGATTCCACTCGTGCACCTAACCAAACGACTTAAAAACCTCCAAAAAATACCTAAAACCTTTTATATACTCCTAGTTCTAGCTTCTGGTGGCTTGGGCTTCAAAGTGCACAACAAATGCTCATTCAAAACTTCCCCATAAACTAGTGCATCAAATCTGAAAAAATGCAAACACTAACTAATCTCCTTCCACCTTGACTCCCGCTTAATAACCAAGCATCCAACCCTTAACAAAGCAAACCTAGTGCATTAATGTCCTAAAATAGTGCCCCAACAGGAGGGGAGATCATCCATGCCCAAGAACAACAACATGCAACTAAAAAATATAACATGCAACTCATGGAAACACTTAACAAGATTTTGGCTAAAGCATAAAGTTTAAATGCTTGCAAATTCAACTTGTACCTATTACTCAACCTTAATATTCATGAAATATATCTTCTCTTAACTATTAGTAAGAAATTTATCATGGAAACAATCTATTTTAATCACACATATTTTGAATTTATAGATTTTTAGACATAACAACATGATTTCGAAAAGAGTAGCATGCAAAACATGGTTGATCATCATTTTAATATCTTAAAACTAGCATGCATGGCTAAACATGAATATATAATGAAATTTCAGTAGCATGCAAGGAATTTTAAAGCATTTTTTCTCCATAAAACACTTTGTTAACACATATATAAAATGTATCTCACAGAAAGCTCTTGAATTCACAAGAATCAAGAGTTTCTCTTTGGAGATCACACAAAAACTACACATGCAACCATAAAACTTCAACTCCCAAGTCACAAAACTCTTGGGAAGTATATAAAATGAATGAAGGTAGAAGATTTACACTAGGGAAGATGAAAAATGGAATGAAAAATGGAAGGGGGTGGGGGAAATGGGGGTTCGGCCGAGAGCAACAAGGGAGGGAGGGGAGGAGAGAAAAATGAGGTGTGTTGGAGTGTGGAGTGAATGAAAATGACTTCTCCCACTTGGTTTTTGGTTTTATGCTTTTGGGTTGATAAAATAATGAATGGAAGTGAGAATGTACAAAAATGACCTCTACCTAAAGTTAGGCCATTTTGCATGCAAGGTTAGTGTGGTAATTTGGTAATCAACAAATGAGTTAGTGGGGTTGGAAAGGTCTTCTTTGCCCTTTGAGAGAATAGAAGGATGATTTGCATGCAAGGGCTTCTATGTAATTTGCTAATTATAACAAATAAAATTTGTAAAGATTTATTTTTATAAAATAAAATACAAGTTCAAAAATTATGAAATTTATACCATAAAATAACTTGGATTTTTAGAAATTTTATAAAATCACTTTTGAAATTTGTGAATAAAATAACTTTGTAAAAGAAAATTTTCCAAGGTTTAGAGTATTCCTTATAAATCAAAAATAAAGGAAATAAATAAACTTTTTCTTTGAAAAATCATATACTACATAAAGCAAATTTAAAATGCAGAAATTTTCATTCACACAACGTACAACCATTAAGTATATTTACATTCGGCTCTAATATTATACCAAGTCCACAAATAATATTACACAAAATTCCGGTCGTAACATCCTCTCCCCCTTAAGGGATTATGTCCCCAGAATCTAAGAGAACAGATGAGGATACCGGGAACGTATATCAGACTCTAACTCCCAAGTTGATTCTTCGACCTTGGGGTTCCTCCAAAGTACTTCTTAAGCAACGACACATGGAACACATTATGCACATGCTGATACTGAGGTGGTAAGGCTAACTCGTAGGCTACCTTCCCCACTTGACTCAAAATTTCAAAAGGACCTATATATCTAGGTGCTAACTTCCCTTTCTTGCCGAATCTAGAAAACCCTTTTCTTGGTGACACCTTTAACAAAACGGCTTCGCCTACTTGGAATCTAACATCCTTACGCGCTGGATCAGCATACTTCCTCTGTCTATCTTGAGCAGCAAGCTAACTTTTCTGAATTAACTTGACTGTCTCATGCAACTGTTGTACCAATTCCGAGCCTAGAATCCTTTCTTCTCCTACTTCATCCCAACTTTTCGGTGATCTACATTTTCGTCCGTACAAAGCTTCGTATGGTGGCATGCCAATACTGGAGTGATAGCTGTTATTGTAAGAGAATTCTATCAATGGCAAGTGGTCGTCCCAACTTCCTGAAAAATCGATTGCACAGCTGCGCAACATATCTTCGATTGTTTGAATTGTCCTTTTGCTCTGACCATCGGTCTGCGGGTGGTACGCCGTACTCATGATCAACTTAGTGCCAAGACTTTCTTGAAATTGCTTCCAGAATCTCGAGTTAAATCGGGGATCTCTATCTGAAACTATCGATACGGGTACTCCATGCCTTAGTACGATTTCATGCACGTACAGATGAACCAATTTGTCCAATGACGACTTCTCATTAATTGGAAGGAAATGCGCCAACTTCGTAAGGCGATCAACTATAACCCATATAGCGTCATGTCCGGATTTCATTCGTGGTAGTCCCACTATAAAGTCCATAGCAATATTTTCCCATTTCCATTCTGGAATCTTTAGGGGTTGAATTAATCCGCTTGGTCGTTGATGTTCTTCCTTCACTTTATGACAAGTATAACACTTTGCAACTCATTCTGCCACGTCTCGCTTCATATTTGGCCACCAAAAGTTCTGCTTTAAGTCCCGATACATCTTGGTGCTCCCCGGGTGGATTGAAAATCTTGAATTGTGGGCTTCTTGTAGGATTTCATTCTTCAATTCAGGTACATGAGGAATCCAAATTCTTGAGTAAAACCTTAGTATACCTTGCTCATCCCTTTGAGTGCCAATCTCTTCTCCAGTTAGCTTATTCTTTTCTTTCTCCATTACTTCTTCCTGACATTTCCTTATCATGTCCACTAGTGTTGGCTGAAAAGTCATTGCTCGACAAACTTCTTCAACTATTCCACAATCACAAAGTTCTAATCCAAATTTCTTAATCTCTTCAGACAGTTCCTTTTGTATTGCCATCATATTCAACCTCTCCTTCCTACTTAAAGCATCGGCTACAACATTCGCCTTTCCAGGATGATAATTTATCGAACAATCGTAGTCCTTGATCAATTCCAACCATCTCCTTTGCCTCATATTGAGCTCCTTCTGAGTGAAAATGTACTTTAAACTCTTGTGATCCGTATAGATTTCACACTTTTCCCCGTAGAGGTAATGTCTCCAAATCTTAAGTGTGAACACTATGGCGGCTAGTTCCAAACCATGTGTCGGGTACTTTAATTCATGCGGTTTTAACTGTCTTGACGCATACGCGATCACCTTATTGTGTTGCATTAGCACACAGCCCAATCCTTTATGTGAAGCGTCGCTGAAAATCACAAAGTTTCCTTGGTCATCTGGCAGTACTAACACCAGAGCTGTTACCAATCTCTGTTTCAATTCTTGAAAGCTATCCTCACATTCTGCACTCCATTCAAACTTCTGATTCTTCGTGGTTAACTTAGTCAATGGCATGGTAATTTTCAAAAAATCCTTGACAAACCTTCTATAAAACCCTGCCAATCCTAGAAAACTTCGCACTTCTGTAGGTGTCTTTGGCCTCTCCCAACTCATAATTGCCTCAATCTTTGCCGGATCTACTTTAACTCCTTCATCTCCAATGACGTGTCCCAAGAATTGAACTTCCTTTAACAAAAACTCACATTTAGAAAACTTGGCATACAACTTCTCTTGTTGGAGTATCTCCAATGCTATCCATGGCTGCTGCTTGTGTTCTTCTTCCGACTTTGAATAAATAAGGATATCATCAATGAATACCACTACGAACTTGTCCAAATACTTTTTAAATATCCGATTCATTAGATCCATAAAGTCTGTCGGGGCATTAGTCAATCCAAAAGGCATTACTAACAATTCATAATGTCTGTATCTGGTCCTGAATGCTGTCTTGGGAATATCTTCTTCTTTGATCTTTAATTCATGGTATCCTGATCTCAAGTCAATCTTTGAAAAGCACTTTGCTCCCTTCAGCTGGTCAAATAGGTCATCTATTCTTGGTAGCGGGTAGCGGTTCTTATCGTCACCTTATTCAACTCCCGATAATCTATACATAGCCGCATACTTCCATCTTTCTTCTTTACAAATAGAACAGGTACTCCCCATGGCGACGTACTTCGTCGTATCTTTCCCTTATCCAACAATTCTTGTAGCTGGCTCGCCAACTCTTTCATTTCTGCTGGTGCCAACCTATATGGGGCCTTTGAAACTGGTTCTGTGCCCAGAGCAAGGTTGATCTCGAACTCGATTTGTCGATCTGGCGGTAAGCCCGGTAGTTCGTCTGGAAACACATCTGGGAACTTGTTAACTACGAGGATATCTTCTATGCTGGGGTTGCCCTTTTCTGAATCTACTACATAAGCTAGGAACGACTCACAACCTTTTTTAAGTAGCTTCTTAGCCTGAACGATTGTAAAAAAAAATAGTTGCTCTTGCCTCTGTCCCTTAAATACTACCTTCTCTCCACTCTTCGTCTTCAAATACACTTTCTTGGTCTTACAATTAATTTGGGCGTTATTCTTCCCTAACCAATCCATACCTAAAATTATATCGAACTCTCCCAACTTGAAGAGTATCAAGTCGGCTGAAAACTTATGCCCCGAAATATCAATCTCACACTTCGGACAGAATTGATTCACAGGAATCTTTTCTTGTTCGCAATTACCACATTTACTACCTCGCTCATAATCATTTTATCACATTGAAGTTTATCAACAAAAGTTTCTGATATGAAAGATCTTGTTGCTCCTGAATCAATTAATACTTTATCTTGGACATTATTTAGTAAAAGTGTACCTGCTATCACCTCAGAGTTCTGAACAGCGTCCTTCATTTTCAAATCAAATGTCCTTGCTGTTGCTTGCGGGGTTGTTGTAGGTGGTGGAGGTAATGCCAATACCTCGGCTGGCACGCTTGCACTGGTACTTGCCACATTTATTAGAGCTTTGACTGGTCCGGTTGTCTTGCGTTCCCTAGCTATGTGTCCAGTCTTTCCACACTTGTAACATGTAACTCCTGGCTTCGACATCTTACACTCATTTGCCAAATGTCCCTTCTAGTTGCACCTATAGCATGTCATGCTCAGCTTATTACACACTCCAGGGTGCCTTCTTCCACAATGCTTGCATTCCGGTCTCTGGAATCTGTTTTCTCCAACTTGCCCTTGACTTGTCTGGTTGTTCCCTTTTGATTCTTGTCTTTTGCCCAAATTCCCTTTCTTTTGAAAATTTCCGCCTTTATGGAATCCAAACCTCTTTACATTCCGATCTTGTGAATTTCCGGCTTTAGACTTTTCTCCATAAAATGGAACCTTTCTCTTCTTGTTATCCCTTTCCTTTCTTGACTACATATCATTATTCTCAATCAGTGCAGCTTTCTGTACTACTCCTACATAAGTATCAAGCTCAAACATAGCCACTCTATCTCTGATCCAAGGCTCCAATCCTTGTTGAAATCTCTTTGCTTTTTGCTCCTCACTGCTGGTATACTTTGTCACAAACCTTGACAACTCTGTGAATTTCTTCTCATACTCCAGTACAGTCATGTTCCCTTGCTTCAATTCAAGAAATTTAAGCTTCATCTGATTTTACATGTACTTAAGGTAATACTTTTCCAGAAATAACTTCTTAAATCTTTCCCAAGAAACTTGTTGAGTTGCTTCCATAGCTTTTACTGATTCCCACCAATAGATGACTTCGCCCTTCAAGAAGTAAGTAGCATATGGTGTCTTCTGATCGTCTCCTAACTGTACCAACTCAAAAGCCCTTTCCATTTCCTTAATCCATGTGTTAGCTATTATCGGATCAGTGGTATCATGAAATGTAGGTGGATTCACATTCTGAAAAGCCTTGAAAGTGACAACTTGTCGAGGTGGTACTGGTGGATCAGGTGGCTGGTGTGGTTCACGGTTATCTTGGTTTTCAAATTGTTGTTGAAGAGTTAGTTGTTGTTGAGCTATAGCGTTGGTTTGCTGTTGCAAGGTTTCCATTAATCAAAGAATACTTGGATCTGTGGTGGATGTGGTTGTTGGGTTCTTCTTTTTGGGTGGCATGATTCTGAAATAAGAGTTATGTCAAAACAGGTATGAATAATGGAATAATTCGAGGGTATCATATGGCATTCTTATTTACTTATGAGGTCAAGTTTCAAATTAAACAGATATGGTGATGCATATAAAGGCGTAAAATAACAGTTGAGAGCAAATGGAATGATAGTGCATAATATTGGAAATCTAAAGGTCTCATTACATCAAGATCAGGATAAAGTCTGATTCTAGGAATAACATGCTTATTTAAAGGAAACAACTGGGAATTCTATGAAGTCTGATAATACTACAATATGGAAGGTAGATAATGGAAAGAACTAAGGCTCCACTCCATCGGAACGGGGCTTGGTAGTCTTCTCCTCTCGAAGCGTCTTCACAATGCTCTGGAGCTCATCCTCCACCATCTGGATGATACACTGACTGGTACGGTCTTGGTGTGATGGCATTTCCTCAAGCTTAGTGTTGACGTACTGAACCAAGGTCTTAAGTCTCGCAGTCATCCGCTCCTTAGGCTTCCCTTCATAGTTTCGGCTGTCCGGATACACGTTCTTCAGTCGGTCTATCAGTCGGTCGTACTTGCCCTGAAGCATGTCAAACTCGCGCCTCAACTCAGCATACACGGAGAAAGCAATAGTGTCGTCCGACCCAGAGGATGATGAGGAGTGCGCCCTTTGTTGACAAACCAATAAGAGGAGTATTAATAATAAATTTACTTAACCTACTCTCTCGCATATTATTTATAACCTATACATATATCCTATAACCTATTTGGGCTGTCTAGGGACTCTAAACCGTAGCTCTGATACCAAAACATGTCACACCCCCAACTTAACAAACAAAATATATAACTATTACAATATTTAAAAGAAAGTAAATATAACCGAATCCAAGATCTTACAGTATAGGGTTTGGAACAGCCCAGCACTACCATATATTACAACTGATTTTAATATCGAGTCCTCACACAAAACTATCTCTTATTCTACCTGAGCTCGGACATACGCATCGGCGTCACAGGTCTTACCTGCTGTCTGCTTGAATCTAACCATAGCTGTTAGCTATAATATCAGGGTTAAAGCATGGAGTGAGCCAAATGCTCAACAAGTGCTGAACAATACGGTACAAAACATAAATCGAGATATTAAAGAATGACATTGCGAAGATATAACTAATAATAACATGAGATGAAATTTTGGGTGATGGCATCATTTGCTTGAGTCAAAACATTTTCAAAATCATAACTTAATCAAAATCATTTTATGACGCTACGGATTACAGTCGGTGATCAACCGCGAACTAATCCCGAACCTCGCTGGGTTCTAAAACATTAATGGGATCCCTAGGCAACTTTTAAGCCTATAATATAAGGTGGAAAGGACTCGCGTCTCAGTCCAGATCCACTATTCAAATAAAACATTTATCCCCCTTTGGGACTGAAAATTCACATTTTAATCATTTCAAAAACAGATGCTGATTTATAATAAAATCTCCTAAGTAGTAAACATTTTTATCAAGGGATTATAGATCAACTTCAAAACACTGGAAATATGTCACCAAATTTCAGGGCCATGATCCACTAGACTTTACTATATTAGGGTAATTGAAAGGTTTCCATATACAAGAACTTTGACAAGGAGATTTAGCAAGGCTATTGGATAAGAGTAATGCCAAACTAGGCTTAAAGCAATGGTTTTCGACAAGGTACAAGTAATAGAACATCAGGAAGATAAGCTTCATGAATACTAGGGGTGTTAAGGTATGAAGAAAATGATCTTTAGCTCAAGGTATATCAGGATTGTCGAACTTTAGGGTAAGAAAAGGGTTATCGATCAATTAAGAACAACTTTAAAGAATATCTGGCTTTTAGGTATCAAGGTAAAGTTTCTATTGGGGTTCAAGCATCAGGATGAGATGTCAATATTTTAGGAATCAATAGCATGATAATCAAGAGGATCAATCAAGTATTATATCAAATCTTTATTTTATCATGGCATTCCAATTACTTTGATATACTAGCGTGATAAGACTTTTGATCTACTTACAATATGTACTTGAGGGTTCATGGCATTTCTATATAATACGAAGATAGATTTAAGAATCGCTTGGTTCAAGTATATCGAGATAACTCAGGATACTTGCATCAATATATATGAACTAATTATCACACATTTGCAGTGTAAACGAAAAACGGGTTGAATCACTTGCCTTGAGAAAGGCTGGTCTGGTCTGGCTGGTAGGAGTAACTGGAAGCTTTACTCGACCTTTTTGGAAAGTTTACCCTCGTTTCGAGATCCTACATAAATAATAATAACCTCATTATAATATATTCTCAACAACTCAACTTATTTACAACCCAAAATTAAACACAAATGGCACTTAGGCCTATATGCACGCAATTTCTAATCACCTTATAAATACTATAGTACACATAGCCACATATACTCATCATATTTTTAATATCATATAATATCACACCATAATGCAACACTAGGCTTGGATGATCTCGATCCCCAACTAAGTCACTTGATCGCTAAATTAGACAAAGTCTCCAAATTTTGGCCTCCTAACTCGATGAGCCTTTACTAAACTATCCAAAACCTATTGACCCTCACTTGGGCCTTTTATTCTAATGGCTATATACTATCTTGCAACCATAGTGGTCAACCTAGGTCTCACTCATAAGTGCTCTAAAACTATGTGATAAGTGAAAGTGCTCATTAAGGAAAATTTCAGAATGACATCTATGGTTTCTTGAGTGCATTGGACATTCTTAAACTACAAGTTTACCTCCAAAACTTCTACACTAGACTCTTCTGACCATAAGGCATCTCCCAAACTCGATGTGGCTCATGGGCCTATGCTTAAAGTCCATGGTTCCCCTGTTTTTCTGGGCAGAAAATGCCCTGACTTGAACTAACTTGTGACACATGGTTCTAACTCAAATCTTATGAACTATGGCTGGAAAAACTCCTCTGACACTCCCTCTAACTAAGGCCCAACAGGACCTAATGAGGGCCTACCCATGACATGGTCAAAACTTCCTATTTCTAAGTTGCAACAAAACTGTCCCCTGCTGGACAGATTTTGTGATTCCACTCGTGCACCTAACCAAACGACTTAAAAACCTCCAACAAACACCTAAAACCTTTTATATACTCCTATTTCTAGCTTCTGGTGGCTTGGGCTTCATAGTGCACAACAAATGCTCATTCAAAACTTCCCCATAAACTAGTACATCAAATCTGGAAAAATGCAAACACTAACTAAACTCCTTCCACCTTGACTCCCACTTAATAACCAAGCATCCAACCCTTACCAAAGCAAACCTAGTGCATTAATGTCCTAACATAGTGCCCCAACAGGATGGGAGATCATCCATGCCCAAGAACAACAACATGCAACTAAAAAATATAACATGCAACTCATGGAAACACTTAACAAGATTTTGGCTAAAGCATAAAGTTTAAATGCTTGCAAATTCGACTTGTACCTATTACTCATCCTTAATATTAATGAAATATATCTTCTCTTAACTATTAATAAGAAATTTATCATGAAAACAATCTATTTTAAGCACACATATTTCGAATTTATAGATTTTTAGACATAGCAGCATGATTTCGAAAAGAGTAGCATGCAAAACATGGTTGATCATCATTCTAATATCTTAAAACTAGCATGCATGGCTAAACATGAATATATAATGAAATTTCAGTAGCATGAAAGGAATTTTAAAGCATGGTTTCTCCATAAAACACTTAGTTAACACATATATAAAATGTATCTCATAGAGAGCTCTTGAATTCACAAGAATCAAGAGTTTCTCTTTGGAGATCACACAAAAACTACCCATGCAACCATGAAACTTCAACTCCCTAGTCACAAAACTCTTGGGAAGTATATAAAATTAATGTAGGTAGAAGATTTACACTAGGGAAGATGAAAAATAGAATGAAAAATGGAAGGGGGTGGGGAAATGGGGGTTCGGCTGAGAGCAACAAGGGAGGGAGGGGAGGAGAGAAAAATGAGGTGTGTTGGAGTGTGGAGTGAGTAAAAATGACTTCTCCCACTTGGTTTTTGGTTTTATGCTTTTGGGTTGACAAAATAATGAGTGGAAGTGAGAATGTACAAAAATGACCTATAGCTAAAGTTAGGCCATTTTGCATGCAAGGTTAGTGTGGTAATTTGGTATTCAACAAATGAGTTAGTGGGGTTGGAAAGGTCTTCTTTGCCCTTTGAGAGAATAGAAGGGTGATTTACATGCAAGGGCTTCTATGTAATTTGCTAATTATAACAAATAAAATGTGTAAAGATTTATTTTTATAAAATAAAATACAAGTTCAAAAATTATGAAATTTATACCAAAAAATAACTTGGATTTTTAGAAATTTTATAAAATCACTTTTGAAATTTGTGAACAAAATAACTTTGTAAAATAAAATTTTCCAAGGTTTAGAATGTTCCTTATAAATCAAAAATAAAGGAAATAAATAAACTTTTACTTTGAAAAATCATATACTACATAAAGCAAATTTAAAATGCAGAAATTTTCATTCACACAACGTACAACCATTAAGTATATTTATATTCGGCTCTAATATTATACCAAGTCCACAAATAATATTACACAAAATGCCGGTCATAACATAACCTATTCAGAAATCTTTGTGCTTACGAAGAAGATAATATTCCGGAAAAGGTTGCTCCAAAAATGGAGGATAAAAAGAAAAATATGGCTCTAAAGGCCATATTAATTGATGAAGATGAAAATAACGAGGAGTTAAATGAGGAACTCCAAAATCTCGATGAGAGTGAAATTGCTCTACTCACGAGACAACTTCGTCGTGTGCTTCAAAGCAAAGCTCAAAGATACGGAAAAGGCTTCCTAAAATCAAATAATCAATATAGAGTTTTTAACTCTGAAGGAAGGCGAAATTACTCTCAAAATTATTCTTCCAACTATAAGAGTAATTATCCGTCAACGAGCTACAATAAAGGCAAAGGCAATCAAAATATAAATACCTATAGTAATGCCAATGCCTCTACAAACCATCTTGTTTACACTCGTCCAAAACCTAAAGATCCATCTCCGGAGGAAATATAAGCTGTGTGTTTCGAGTGTAAACAATCCGGTCATTATAAAAGAAAATGTCCTAAACTCTCAAAGGGACGAAGTCTTGTGGCCAAAAATGGTTGGGATCTAAGTGAAGATGAAGAAGCTTCGGAAGCTAGTGAAGAAGTGGTCAATCTATGCTTAATGGCTCTCGGAGATGAAACTACCTCAACGAAAATCTCCTCTTCTAATCAAGAGGTAACATCTAACTATGTTTCAATTAAATCTTTATCAGATGAATCTAATTTATCCCTCATAGATATGAATAAACATGATTTAATTGAATCTGTAGTAAGTTATAAAAATAAATATAAAGATGTTGAACAAAGGTTTCACTTGCTATGGTCCGAGAAGATGAAAATTGAGGAAATTTATCATACTCAAAATAAAGAATATACTCGGATGATGGACTCAAAAGTCCAAGATGAGAATGAGATTATGTAATAACACGAATTTTAGAGACCTTGTAAAAATGTTTAATGAATAGTAACCGTGACAGACGGGGAAAACATTTTAGCCCACACTATGTTGTGCATGGGAAAATGAGTTTCAAAGTTGGTATTATGTTTATACGTACCAAATGAGTGTATGTAAACGATATTAGTTTTCGAAGAAAATGAACTTTGAAAAATGACCATATTTACGAATCATCGAGGATTACGGGAATCACAATATAATTACGAATTTAAAACCCTACGGATTTATATCTTAGGATAATACTTCAAAATATAAGGAATAAATACGAAAGGATTTATGTCGCGAACCGTTTACGAGAAATTATTATAAAAATGTTTAAGCGATCGAACGAACACGTAAATGATTAAAAAAACGTATTGCACTAACTAACCATGGTAGAAAAGTAACCATGGTTACTTTATCAAAGAGTAAGCTAAGGAAGTAGGATGATCGTCTAAGGGCTAGGAGAATAGTGAAGCTAATGGAAAAACTAATTAGCTTAGCTTGTAATCTAGAAAGGCTAGCTAGTATTGTCCAAAGATTTGCCAATATAAATCTATCCTAGGACTTATACTAGAGAATAAACAAGATATCACAAGTATTATTGCAAGAAGCAACCAATAAGCCAACACAATTTCTCTCCCTCTCTCCCAAGAACATCACATTCGGCCCTTTCTAAAAAAAAGGAAATCAAATTCAAATCACCAAGCTCTAGCCATGGAAAAATTCCCCCATTAATTCTCAAGATTCATACCTCCTAAAATAAGGTAATATAAATCTTTAAGCTCTTTTTATCAAGGTTTGATGAGTGAAATAAATTCAAGAAAGATAATAGTAAATAGTATGAATAGTAACTTTTCTTTGGTTTCTTGATTTTAATGGTTGTTTTAGGTTCCAAAAACCCTACCAAGCACTCCCAAGACTTCACCATCATCAAGAACACATCTCAAGCTCTCAAGAAAGGTATAAATCTTTGACCCATCCTTACTTAAGATTTAAGTTCAAGATTCTTTTAGAACATAGTTATAAACCTAGTTTTGGTGGAAGTATTGTTGTAATTTGGATGTTTAGCTAAGTAGA
The DNA here is from genome assembly GCF_009905375.1 of Apium graveolens. NCBI lineage: Eukaryota > Viridiplantae > Streptophyta > Magnoliopsida > Apiales > Apiaceae > Apium > Apium graveolens. The sequence continues at coordinate 159,124,666 of NC_133657.1, read as the reverse complement.
TTTAAGGTTGATGGTTTTTGCCTCAAGAACATGATGTTCTTGAGAGGAGTTAGTGTGGTGATGATGATATGTGGATTGTTAGTGGTAGTATAAAGAATTAAGGCATAAACGAAACTTGGATCGTAACCATAATCTCGCTAAAACGAATAAAACGTAATATTAAGTTTATGCAGAAAGTCTCAAAGATGTAAACTGTAGTTTCTTCAAAATTAACACCTGATTATGATATAAAATGTTATAAGGATCGTTTAGGTGCTTGATTATGATACACAAACTGCTACGAATTACGAATTTTGAAAATAAAAAGGATCAACTTAAAAATGTTCTTAAATCATGTAATTTTTACAGAGAGTAGTAAATTTAGTTCCTTAACTGCCATAAAAAGTTCAAGTGAAAATAATGATTTTTCAATTTTATAAAAATATCGGAGCCGAGACCGCGCGATTAGAAAACCGTAGAATCCATAAGCGGAGCCGACGATAAAAATGAAAACGGACTTAAGATACTTTGAAAAAGGAAGCGAACGTAATGTGAATAAGGACTTAAAGAAATGATAAGGGTAATATAAGTTGAGAGGGTGCATAATAAGTAGCATATAAGTGCAAGTCATCGTAAATTAGAGCGGGACCTAACAAAACGAATTGTGTTTATGGTTATAGATTTCCGAGCGGAACCTAGAGCATCCTCCACCTCGAGATACCCATGCAAGTTTACGAACCCAAATACCATGCTTGTCATGATACTTAGTATTAAGTTTCGCATAATGTAGCGATGTCGTACGATACGTATATTTTTACAAAATGTTTAACTCCGCCATAAGCGTGACATATATTATAAGACCGAGAGTCGGTCGGGATTTTAAAATATCATTCCGGTGATATTTATAGGACGATTAAAGTCCATAGTAGTTACGTATTAAGGGACCCAACGTCCACTTACGAAACATTAAATACCTCAAACTTTTATTAAAATGATTTCCAAAGATCGTATTCCCTCAACTATATTTTATTGTTCGAATAATAAATAGTAATTAACTATTCATTTATTATGGGAGAAGTATTCTACTACGATTATTTATTTCAAACCCGATAAATATTAAAGATTATTAAATTAATTAAACATAAATTAGTTGAGGTATATTATCTCAATATTCTTTTAAAAGCATAATTATTCAAGGTTTAATTATTTAGTGATTGATATTTAATTATTAAATGATTTATTAAATGATTTATTTATGATTTAAAAATCATAAAACCCGATTTAAAGTATTTTCTAATTTTAGGAAAATCATTCGAATAATTTCAGATTGTCGGAGAATATTATCTCGACTTATTTTAAATATTTTTGAATATAGTTTCAAAAGAAACTCCACCTTATTTAATGATCTGTTGATAACGGTCAACTCACATCCTTAGTACTTCCTCCGAGAAATTCGGAAGTACATATACATATACATATATACGCTAATAAAACAAGTTGTTTTTATCAACAAGCAAAACGCTTGGGGGAACTTCGATGTGGTTCGAGTTCTCAAGATATGATAGAATTCTGTTAAAGGACAAGGGAGGGGTAGAATCTAGTACTATGTGTGCTAGATGGACTACCAAAGGTACCGCAGGCGACGGTACTCTGTGTACTCAGGAACTTGTGAAGTTTGTGTATACCCAAAAATGGGACTCGTAGCCTGAATGCGGAAAGAGTGATAACCGGGATACGAAGGTGTCGTCCTTCTACTAGTAGAAAAGGTTACTATTTTTCCCGTAGTATGACTGATCATCGTATGCGGCGGCTCCAATCAACGTCCTACTATTTTTCCAACTGGAATTGTAATGCAATACCATAACCCGAGCTTAGTGCTGGGTTTACCATTAAGGTATTTCCAGGATAATAAATCCACTAAAGAATTGTTTTCAAAAGAAGGGGTGTATCACCAATGAAAACTATTTTTGAATAAAACATATTTATCATATATGACGTTTTACTTGAGTTATCATACAGTCATTTCATACGGTACATTATTATGTTGGGCATTATAGCTCACACTTGTTTTCTTAAATTGACACAACACAACAGTGAATCAAGATAATATTTGGCTGATGGACTAGCCTTACTTAAAGTTTATTCCCCGGTAAGACTTAATTACTTTTGGGTTGTAATAATTATCACTTTGTCGATTGATTTACTCTACTAATGAATGGTTCATTTCCAAGACAATAACCTATAAGTGTGTGTGTGTGTGTGTGATAAGTGTCGGGTTGTAAAGTGTGAGTAATTATATATTATGATGCAAGTTATGTGGTATATAGTGTTCAAGATGGCGTGGCCTCCTAGATCCCTGACCCCGGATTTTGGGGCGCCACAGAAATGGTATCAGAGCCTAAGGTTATCAAATCTTGGAAATGATAGGATATAAAATATGTAGACATGATAATAATAAATAATCAATTAGAACTCAAGTCGAGTTTGTCATTAGGCTACATGGGTAGTCTTGACAGTTTTACCCTCAAGGGAATTCCGACTCTAAGTTAGTAACACCTTGCATATTGTGTCAGGTACCAGTGGAGCCTATCGGGGAGGTTGACCCGACTGATGATGTTATGGCCCCTGAGTGTGACCCTACTTCCGAGCCGGAGGACCCACCTATTGATGACTCAGATGATGACCCTACTAAAGATGCCCCATAGAAGGAGACTGACCTTCCTGTCCCCATAGTTGATGATGTAAAGATGCCCCATGGAGATGGCTTAGGCTGGAGGGATATAGAGATGTACCCTCTCCCGATTGTTCGCTCTCCTACACCACACCCAGGGATGCAGAGTCCTTCGCCCTATACTGATGCTGATGAGGAGGATGGGATGGATGCACAGACCTACGAGGCTTATGACATATCCTCTAGCGACCCAGACTCACCTCTACCACCCCGGCGACCATACATGTAGCTATACACAACTGGATAGTAGCTCAGCTTAACACTGAGCTCACCGCGGCATCTTCCCACATCGTAGAGCTATGACAGGCGCTGACAGCTGAGAGAGCCATCAGACTAGGATATCCAGGGGACTTCAGAGCTGCTTCCCCGGCCATAGCCCGCAAGGAGATCGATGGGATCAAGCTCCGTACCCGAGTTCAGATGAGGATGTCGGCAGTGGGAGAATACATCTCGGTAGTTGACGCAGAGCTGATGTTGGCAAGAGCGATGAGGAGGGTATGAGACCTCACGTGCAGTGATAGTGACTGAGGGATGAATGACTATTTTTATGGACCTTGTAAAGGGTTGGGTGGCTTGTCACCAATTTTGTTAGGATAGCTAGTAGTAGATAGTGTTCCTAGCCCTTCAGGGTACACGGTTTATGTATTTGTATTTCAGTATTCAGGACATGTAATGATGTATTATAATCAGGTCATGTATGAACTCAGATAAGTTGTTTTGTCACCAAGATATAATTGGGAGACCCTGTGGTATATATCTAGAAATTATTATGAAATTGATTTCCATATTATGACACTCGATAAAAACATGCTAGATAATGAATGACATGCTTACCTATAAATAAATTAATCCAATTGTAAAATATTTGCAACTATATTGACTAATTTTCATTATCAGAACAATGCCACCCCGTAGAAGAGGAACCAGGGCACAGCCCGCAAAATCTGTTAACCAACAACGGAATGGACCTGACCCCGTAGTGAATGAAGAAAGTGAAGAAGATCTAGACTATAATGAATATGATGAGAAAGAATATGTAGAAGAAGAGGATGAGGATACCCATCAGGGAGGGAACCCCGTGAATGAGTTTATGGAACTATTAAGGGAAAATCTGAACCAACAGCCCATTCCACCACAGCCACATATTTCCCAATAGACTGCGGCCACTGCCTTCAGGGCATTCAAATCCCTCAAACCCCCAGAGTTTCTAGGATCTACCGACCCCGTTGAAGTATGAGCCTGGCTCAAGGAAATAGAAAAGTCCTTCGAGATACTAGGTGTGGAAGAACGACACAAAACCATATTCGCTTCTTACATGCTGAAAAGGGAAGCTAATTACTGGTGGCAGTCCAAATGAAACCTCGAGACTGATGCTGTGATTCCATGGGATAAATTTACCCGACTATTTTTAGACAAGTATTTCCCTAGGTTTATGGAAACTCGGATGGAAATTAAGTTTCTAGACTTGAAACAAGATAAGATGACTGTGGCAGAGTATGAGGCCAAGTTTACTGAGCTTTCATGATTTGTGCTTGAATTCGTGAATACTGAAGAGAAGAAAGCGCGAAGGTTTCATCTTGGTCTGAAAAGTGGATCCAGAACCGAGTGGCAGTACTAGAGCTGACAGATTACATCATCTTAGTGCAGAAAGCCTTGATTATTGAAGCTGACAGTGAGCAAAGTTTGAAGGAAAAAGAAAATAGGAAGAGGAAGATAGGAAGTCGAGGAGGAACCGGGAACAAGAGCCTTCCGACCATGTTCGTCAGGAGAGTGGTGTCCCAACCTGCGAGAGGCCCCGGATTTAAAAAAGCCCCTAGTGAGAGTGTTGGCAAGGGCGACAGAGAGTCTAAGGCAATATTTCATAGCCAGCCCCGCGCCCCAATACCGCAATGCCAAACATGTGGATAGAGATACTTTGGAGTGTGTAGCTAGGCGAGAGCCCCTTTGAAATGTTATAAGTGTGACCAAACCGGACACCTTGCCACCCACTGCAACCGACCTAGCGTGACATGTTTCCAGTGTGGAAAGGTAGGGTACATGAGGAAGGATTTCTTGACATTAAAGCCCCCAGTCTCAGAGATGAGCAGAGCTGCATCCAACCGGCCCTCAGTTGCTAGGACCTTCAACATGACCGTTCATGATGCTATCCGGAACACTGGCGTGATAGCAGGTACCCTTCGGTTAAATTCTGAACATGAAAATGTCCTATTTGATTCTGGAGCAACCAAGTCATTTATATCTCAAGATTTTTTTAAAAAGTTAAAACTTAATGCCGTACCCTTACGTGAGGTATTACAAGTGGAAATAGAAAAAAAAGAAATAATTCCTGTAGATCAAGTACACCCCAAATGCAAGTTGAAATTAGAAGGAAAAGTCTTTGAGGTTGAACTAATTCCATTTGTGTTAGGAGAATTTGATATAATCTCAGGAATGGATTGGTTATCCAATAATGGAGCACAAATAGATTGTGAGCGGAAGAGGGTGAAGATAAGAGTGCAAAATGGAAAGAATGTAGTGTTTAGAGGTCAACAACAGACCCAGAAATTTCTGACCATGCTATAGGCAAAAAGATTGTTAAAGAAAGGTAATGAGGCCTATTTGGCCTATGTGATAGATACTAAGAAGGAAGTTCCTAACATACAGGACATACCCATAATAAATGAATTCGAGGATGCGTTTTCAGAGCACTTACCAGGATTGCCACCTGACAAAGAAATAGAATTCGCTATAGAATTAGCACCAGGAATTGCAATAGTATCCAAGACCCCTTATCGGCTAGCCCCAGTTGAGATGAAGGAACTAGCTTCTCAACTGCAAGAGTTATTAGATAATGGGATGATAAGACCCAGTCTGTCACCATGGGGAGCGCCAGTACTGTTCGTAAAGAAAAAGGACGACAGTATGAGATTATGCATGGACTACCGAAAGTTGAATAAGCTGACTATTAAGAATAGGTACCCTCTCCCTAGGATTGATGACCTATTCAACCAGCTCAAGGGTTCTATACACTTTTCCAAAATAGATTTGAGGACAGGATATCACCAGTTGAAAATAAAACCTGAGGATATACCAAAGACTTCTTTTCGCACTAGGTAAGGACACTATGAGTTCTTAGTCATGTCGTTTGGGCTAACCAATGCACCCGTAGCCTTCATGGATTTGATGAACAGAGTGTTCAAAATGTACCTAAATATATATATGTGATAGTTTTTATAGATGATATTCTAATCTACTTAAGGACAGAGCAAGAACATGTGAAAAAATTGAGGATAATCTTAGAAATCCTGAGGAATCAGAAATTATACGCCAAGTTCTCGAAATGCGAGTTTTGGTTAAAGGAAATTCAGTTCTTAGGACACGTGATGAGTAGCAAAGGAGTTTTAGTTTACCCCGTCAAGATAGAAGCGGTATCCAACTGGGAAAGACCAACTACCCCAACAGAGGTTAGGAGTTTTATGGGTTTAGTAGGATATTACCGGAGATTCATGCAAGACTTTGCTAAGATAGCCGACCCACTGACTAGACTTACCCGAAAAATAGAAAAGTTTGTATGGACAAAGATATGTGAGAAAAGCTTTCAGGAACTGAAAAGGAGACTGGTGTCAGCACCAGTGCTCGCTCTTCCCGATGGAAAGGGAGAGTTTATGATATACATCGACGAATCGCATAAAGGACTAGGATGTGTGCTTATGCAGCACGGAAAGGTTATCGCGTATGCCTCTCGGAAATTTAAGGAGTATGAGATCAGTACCCAACACACGATCTAGAATTAGCAGCCATAGTGTTTGCCCTGAAAATTTGGAGGCACTACCTATACGGTGAGAAATGCGAGATTTACACAGACCATAAGAGCCTCAAATATATTTTTACTCAGGAAGAACAACATGAGACATAGGAGGTGGTTAGAGTTGATCAAAGACTACAGCTGTGAAATTTTGTATCACCCGGGTAAAGCAAATATGGTGGCTGACGCCCTTAGTAGAAAGGAAAGCCTCAAAATGATAATGACATCTGAGGAGTTAATTAAAGAATTTTAGAAGATGAAAATTGACGTGAGAATGACCGGTAAAAGAATAGAAGGCTTATTTGAGATTAAGCTAGTGTCGGAACTGACTGAAAAGATACGAGTGTGTCAGGAAAAGAAGATGAGTGAAGAAAGGGGAACATTGACCGGTGAGGAAATGAGATGCGAGAAGGACGAGAAAGGGATCATAAGGTATGTGTCCCGAATTTGGATTCCAAATGTGCAAGAGTTAAAGGATGAGCTGCCACACGAAGGGCACAACTCTAGATATTCAATCCACCTAGGAAGTACGAAGATGTACCGTGACTTTAAGGAATATTATTGGTGGCCTAACATGAAAAGAGAAGTAGCAGAGTGGGTCAGCAAATGCTTGACATGCCAGAGAGTGAAGGCTGAACATCAGCGACCGAGTGGACTATTACGGCCCCTGGAAATTCCGGAATGGAAATGTAGCATATAGTCATGGATTTTGTGACAAGCCTACCAAGAACGAAAACCAATCACGATGCCATATGGGTTATCATAGATAGACTGACCACGTCCGCGCACTTCCTACCAATCAATGAAAGGTACACCGTAGACAAGCCGGTGGATATCTACTTGAAGGAAATTGTAGTGAGACACGGCATTCTTGTTGCCATAGTATCAGATAGAGACCCAAGGTTTAATTCTCGATTTTGGAGAAGCTTCCAATAATGTGTGGGCACCAGACTAAACATGAGTACCGCTTACCACCGACTATTCAGGCCCTAGAAGATATGCTGCGAGTGTGTGCCATCGACTTTAGAGGGAATTGGAATGAACACTTACCCCTGATCAAATTTGCCTACAACAATAGCTATCACGCTAGCATAGAAATGCCTCCATATGAAGCTCTTTACGGAAGGAGATGCCGCTCTCCCCTATGTTGGGATGAAGTGGGAGAACACAAGATAATAGGACCAGAGTTAGTCCAGCAAACCAGGGAAATGGTGGGACTCATCAGGAAGAGACTGGTAGCAGCTCAAGACAGACAAAAGAAGTACGCCGACCAGACCAGAATAGATAGAGAATATGAAGTAGGGGATTTCAGTGCTATTGAAGGTATCTCCGTGGAAAGGAGTGATGAGATTTGGAAAGAAAGGGAAGCTGAGTCCCAGATTCATAACACCCTTTGAAATTTTGAGGAGAATAGGATCTCTAGCTTACGAGCTCGCCTTACCTCCTAATCTGCAACAGGTGCATAACGTGTTCCACATGTTGATGTTAAGAAAGTACCATGCGGATACGTGACATGTGATAGAATATGAGCAGGCAGATTTACAACCAGACCTGACCTACGTTGAGCATCCAGTAAGGATAATGGACCAAAAAGAACAAGAGCTGATGAACAAGACTGTGAAGCTGGATAGAATCTTGTGGAGAAATCAAAATGTCGAAGAGTCAATATGGGAACTAGAAGACCAATAAGGAATAGATATCCCCACCTATTTTTTGATTGATTCCGGGATGGAATCCTTGTTAGAGGGGAAGACTGTAATAACTTGAATTTTTGAGATCTTGAAAAAACGTTTAATGAATAGTAACCCTGACGGACGGGGAAAACTTTTTAGCCCACACTATGTTGTGCATGGGAAAATGAGTTTCGAAGTTGATATTATGATTATACGTACCAAATGAGTGTATGTAAACGCTATTAGTTTTAGAAGAAAATGAACTTTAAAAAATGACCATATTTATGAATCATCGAGGATTACGGGAATCACAATATAATTGCGAATTTAAAACCCTACGGATTTATATCTTAGGACGATACTTCAAAATATAAGGAATAAATATGAAAGGATTTACGTCGTGAATTGTTTACGAGAAATTATTACGAAAATGTTTAAGGACCGAACGAACACATAAAGATACACTAAACGTATCGCACTAACCAACCATGGTAGAAAAGTAACTATGGTTACTTTATCAAATATTAAGCTATGGAAGTAGGATGATCATCTAAGGGCTAGGAGAATAGTAAAGCTAATGGCTAAACTAATTAGCTTAGCTTGTAATCTAGAAAGGCTAGCTAGTATTGTCCAAATATTTGCCAACACAAATCTATCCAAGGACTTATAATAGAGAATAAACATGATATCACAAGCATTATTGCAAGAAGCAACCAAGAAGCCAACATAATTTCTCTCCCTCTCTCCCAAGAACATCACATTCCGCCCTTTTTAAAAAAAGGAAATCAAATTCGAATCACCAAGCTCTAGCCATGGAAAAATTCCCCCATTAATTCTCAAGCTTCATACCTCCTAAACTAAGGTAATACAAATATTTAAGATCTTTTTATCAAGGTTTGATGAGTGAAATAAATTCAAGAAAGAATAAGTGAATAGTATGAATAGTAACTTTTTTTTGGTTTCTTGATTTTAATGGTTGTTTTAGGTTCCAAAAACCCTAACAAGCACTCCCAAGACTTCACCATCATCAAGAACACATCTCAATCTCTCAAGAAAGGTATAAATATTTGACCCATCCTTACTTAAGATTTAAGTTCAAGATTCTTTTAGAACATAGTTGAAAACCATGTTTTGGTAGAAGTATTGTTGTAATCTTGATGTTTAGCTAAGTAGATTTAATGTTGATGGTTGTTGCCTCAAGAACATGATGTTCTTGAGATGAGTTAGTGTGAGGATGATGATATGTGGATTGTTGGTGGTAGTATAAAGATTTAAGGCATAAACGAAACTCGGATCGTAACCGTAATCTCGCTAAAACGAACAAAGCGTAGCATTAAGTTTCTGCAAAAATTCCCGAAAATTTAAACTGTAGTTTCTTGCCAAATAACAATTGATTATGATATAAAATGTTACAATGATCGTTTAGGCACTTGAATCGCGTGATTCCGATTTACGGATCAAAAGTTATGGACGTTTTACTAAAAGTGATTTACGCGACAAAAACTGCTACGAATTACGAACTTTGAAAATAAAAAGGATTGACTTAAAAATGTTCATAAATCATGTAATTTTTACAGAGAGTAAAGTTTAGTTCCTTAACTTCCATTAAAATTTCAAGTGAAAATAATTATTTTTCAATTTGATAAAAATATCGGAGCAGAGACTGCGCGATTAGAAAACCGTAGAAACTATAAGCGGATCCGACGATGAAAATAAAAACGGACTTAAGATACTTTGAAAAAGGAAGCGACCGTAATGTGAATAAGGACTTAAAGAAATAATAAGGGTAATATAAGTTGAGAGGGTGCATAATAAGTAGCATATAACTGTGAGTCGTCGTAAATTAGATCGGGACCTAACAAAACGAATTGTGTTTATGGTTATAAATTTCCGAGCGGAACGTAGAGCATCCTCCACCTCGAGATACCCAGACAAGTTTACGAACCCAACTACCATTTACTGTTGTGTTGTGAAAGGGTTTTATTATCATTGTATAAATACCATGCTTGCCATGATACTTAGTATTGAGTTTCGCATAATGTAGCGATGTTGTACGATACGTACATTTTTACAAAATGTTTAACTCCGCCATAAGCGTGACGTATATTATAAGACCGAGACTCGGTCGGGATTTTAAAATAAAAACCCAGGAATCATTCCGGTGATATTTATAGGACGATTAAAGTCCATAGTAGTTATGTATTAAGGGGCTCAACGTCCACTTTTATTAAAATGATTTCCAAAGATCGTATTCTCTCAACTATATTTTATTGTTCGAATAATAAATGGTAATTAACTATTTATTTATTATGGGAGAAGTGTTCTCCAACGATTATTTATTTCAAACCCGATTAAATATTAAAGATTATTAAATTACTTAAACATAAATAAGTTGAGGAATATTATTTCAATATTCTTTTAAAAGCATAATTATTCGAGTTTTAATTATTTAGCGATTGATATTTAATTATTAAATTTTTATTAAATGATTTATTTATGATTTAAAAATGATAAAACCCGATTTAAAGTACTTTCTGATTTTTGGAAAAAAATTCGAATAATTTCAGATTGTCGGAGAATATTATCTCGACTTATTTTAATTTTTTTGAATATAGTTATAAAAGAAACTCCCCCTTATTTAATTATCAGTTGACAACGATCAACTCACATCCTTAGTACTTCCTCCGAGAAATTCGAAAGTACGTATACATATACATATATACGGAAAAAAAACAAGCGGTTTCTATCAACAAGCAAAACGCTTGGGGGAACTTCGATGTGGTTCGAGTTCTCAAGATATGATAGAATTCTGTTAAAGGACAAGGGAGGGGTAGACTCTAGTTTTATGTGTGCTAGATGGACTATCAAAGGTACCGCAGGAGAAGGTACTCTGTGTACTCAGGAACTTGTGAAGTATGTGTATATCCAAAAATGGGACACGTAGCCCAAATGCGGCAAGGGTGATAATCGGGATACGAAGGTGTCGTCCTTCTACTAGTAGAAAAGGTTACTATTTTTCCCACAGTACGACTGATTATCGTATGCGGCGGCTCCAATTAATGTCCTACTATTTTTCCAACTGGAATTGTAATGCAGTACCATAACCCGAGCTTAGTGTTGGGTTTACCATTAAGGTATTTGCAGGATAATAAATCCACTAAAGAATTGTTTTCAAAAGAAGATGTGTATCACCAATGAAAACTATTTTTGAATAAAACATATTTATCATATATGACATTTTACTTGAGTTATCATACAATCATTTTATACTGTACATTATTATGCTGGGCATTATAGCTCACACTTGTTTTCTTGAATTGACACAACACAACAGTAAATGAAGATGCCTATCATGAAACTCACAACCAGAAAATGGGTAGGAAATGACCAGTTGTTCTGTAGGTTATTTGGTGTTGTACTACAGGTAGACCGAATAAGCTGGATTGGTTTTCAGTTTTTTTTAGTTCGGCTTATTTAGAAGTATGACTTATGTAAGGTGACGAATAAGAAACAAATATTTGGCCAACGGACTAGCCTTACTTAAAGGTTATTCTCCGGTAAGACTTAAATACTTTTGGGTTGTAATAATTATCACATTGTGGATTAATTTACTCTAGTAATGAATGGTTCGTTTCCAAGACAATAACCTATAAGTGTGTGTGTGTGATAAGTATGGGGTCGTAAAATGTGAGTAATTATATATTGTGATGTGAGGTATGTGGTATATAGTGTTCAAGATGGCGTGGCCTCCTAGATCCCTGACCCCGGATTTTGGGGCGCTATAGATTACATCTCTAAAAGATCAAAACCATCTCATCAAGATCGAGGTAAATAAACTTAAAAAAAATATACTCAATCTTGAGACAGAGAATATATCATTAATTCTCAAAGATGAAGGGATGGAACGTGATTAGATATAATTGAATGATAATATTTGTAAACTTCACGTTGATCTATTAAACTTAAAGATTCTAAATGAATCAAATGTTCAAGATAAAGAAACATCTTATAAAGATAATCTTGATAAAGAAAAGGAGCTATTAGAAACCATTGAGCTTAAAAGTGAAGCTCAAGGGTTAAAAGAAGAAAATCATAAACTCGTAGCTCAAGTTAAGGATCAAGAAAGAATCATTAACAACAAGATTGATGCCTTAAAGAAAGAAACTGAAAATCTTGAAAAAGTCATTCAAAGATTTACAAAAGGAAATCAGATGTTGGATCAAATGGTGCATACAAAAACCTCATATAATCATGAAGGTTTGGGATATAATAAGAATTCTAGTTTTACCAACTTTTGTGATGAATATGGCATCACACATAATTTTTGCGCTTCATACACTCCTCAATCCAACGGAGTAGTTGAACGGAAAAATAGAACACTCCAAGAAATGGCTAGCACAATGCTAAATGAATATCGTCGACCTAAATATTTTTAGGTCGAGGCTATGTCAACCACTTGCCATATTTTTAATCAGGTTTTGCTATGCCCTATAAAATAAAAGACTCCTTACGAACTATATTTTGGGAAAACTCCGAAACAAAGCTACTTTCGAGTATTCGGAAGCAAGTGCTTCATATTAAATTCAAAAGATTACTATACAAAGTTCGATCCTAAATCAGAAGAAGGTATATTTCTCGGATACTCGAATAATAGTAAAGCATACCGAGTGTTTAACCTCAAATCGCTTGTGGTGGAAGAATCTATGAATGTCACTTTTGATGAAAGTAAACTACTGGCGAAATATAAAGATCTTGTTGACAAAGAAAATGTTCAACAAGATGATATTGAAAATGTTATTCGATAATTTAAAAGTATGGATCTCGGGACTCCCGTACATAAAAATCCATTAGAATTGGATGAAAAGGAATATGAACTTCCTAAAGCAATTCCCACTATAAAAAGTCATCCATTAGATAATGTGCTTGGAGACTTAAGGAATAGAGTTCAAACGCATTCACAAGTTCAAAACGTTGTGAATCATCTTAATTTTCTATCTCAAATAGAACCTAAGACCGTGAAAGAGGCTTTATTAGACGATGATTGGATTTATGCTATGCAAGATGAATTACTCCAATTTACTCGTAGTAAAGTGTGGGAACTTGTCCCTAAGCCTCATGATACTTCCATAATTGGTACAAAATGGATATTTTGAAATAAATTAGAGAAAAATGGAATAGTAGTTCAAAATAAAGTAAGATTAGTTGCACAAGGATATACCCAAATCGAAGGTATAGACTTTGATGAAACATATGCATTGGTAGCAAGAATTGAATCAATTCGAATGCTATTGCCTTATGCTTGTCATAAAAATTTCAAATTCTATCAAATGGATGTGAAATCTGCATTCTTAAACGGGATTTTGGAAGAGGAAGTATATATGAAACAACCTCCCGGGTTTGAAAATGCAACACATCCTGACTATGTCTATATATTATACAAAGCTCTATATGGCTTAAAACAAGCCCCAAAAGCATGGTATGAAAGGCTGAGCAAGTTCCTGCTAGACAATAAATTTAAGATGGGAACGGCCGATAAAACTTTATTTACGAGGCAAGATAAAGATGACATATTACTCGTACAAATATACGTTGATGACATCATATTTGGCTCAACAAATGATGCACTATGTAAAGAATTCTCTAAAAATATGAGTAAAGAATCCGAAATGAGTATGATGGGAGAATTAAATTTCTTTTTTGGGTTGCAAATAAGGTAATCTGATGAAGGTATCCATATCTCTCAATCCAAGTATTATAAAGAGATGTTGAAAAAATTCGAAATGGATAATGCCAAACCCATCTCTACTCCTATGTCTGCATCCGATAAATTAACGGAAGATCCAAAAGGAATTCCCGTAGACACAAAGAAATATCGGGGAATGATTGGTAGCTTTCTCTATATAACTGCAAGTCATCCCGATACTAAATATAGTGTTTGTAACTGTGCTAGGTTTCAAGTAGCACCAAAAGAATCTCATTTATCTGCGGTAAAAAGGATATTGAGATATCTTAAAGGAACCACTAATGTTGGTCTTTGGTATCCAGAAGGAATACCATTTGACTTAGTAAATTTTTCTGATTCGGACTATGTCAGGCATTTAGTCGACAGAAAAAGTACTAGTGGTACTTGTCGGTTTCTTGATGGATGTTTAGTTTCTTGGTTTTCAAAGAAATAAAATTCCATATCCATCTCAATAACCGAGGCTGAGTATATAGCAGCTGCAAAGTGTTGTGCTCAAATACCGTGGATGCAACAAACACTAGTTGACTATAATATAAAATTTGATGTGATCTCAATCTTATGTGATAATACGAGTGTTATTGATCTTAGCAAAAATCCCTTATTATATTCAAGATCTAAACATTTAGATGTGAGATATCATTTTTTACGTGATCATATAAATAAAGGCGATATAAAAATGACTCATATTGATACTGAGATCAGTCTCGCTGACATATTCACAAAACTATTAAATTCTGAAAGATTCACTAAACTTCGCTTGGATTTAGGAATGTTGGAATCTATGAAATAATGGTTTATATAAAGAATAGTTGAGAATTATAAAGTAATCTCAACGATAAGGATATTTTCCCGATCAAGTTATTAAGTTTGTCTAAAACTCAGATTTATCAATAAAGAAATTTATTGATCGGGTTAAGATAAATTATATAGCTCAGATTAACCGGTAAAATAAACTTAATCGAGTGAATATTTATTATTTCATGAGATTCATAAATATTTAGAAGTTCTCATATAAATTAATATCATATTGATATTTCAGTCATTTATATATATATATACCTATTTTGATCTTGAATATATATAATTATTCTCATATATTTACTTACAGATAAATATATAAATATATGTTATTTTGGAAAAACCAGTTTACAGATATATTTATATATATAAATAAGACAAAATTGCACTATTCATACCTCAGTTAAATTGTTTTTGCACTTTAGTGGCTCAAACAAAAAACATGCCAATTGTTTGGCTAAAAAAATCTTTTTAAACCAATTAAAGGGCTCGTGGGTACATGACGCAAACGGAGTTAACACCGTGAGGGTATTTGTGTCCTTACATTATTCTAACGTCTCTATTTTCCTTTATTTAACTGAACCACACACCCACCCCCTTCTTCCTTATGACCTGAACACTTTTTCTTTATTTACAGTTCAATACATCTCTGTTTTTAACATGAATCAACAATGCCCTATGAATAATTGGGCTGTGTAGAAGACCTCGTGGACTGATTATAATCCGTGTCGTAAGTTCCTCACCTGTGCTACTGGTGGCTGCAACTTCTTCCGTTGGGCTGAGCCAGAGTTTGATGCACACAGCATGGCGGTGATTAACGGGTTGAAGAATCGCATAGGAAGGAGAGAAGATGATCATATCCTAGAGTTTGTGGCTGCTCAAAATGTTTACACTGAGGAATTGAAGAATGCAAAGTGTGAAATTTGGAAGTGGAAGTGTTCGTGTATTTTGTTGTTGTTGTATGTCTTTCACACATGGTTTAGCTCCAATGGAAAGGTTGCTGAATGAAGATGATGTATGAATGTAGATGATGTTTATGGGTTGCTTTAAATGTGGTCTAAATGTACTGTTTGTGGTTGTGTATTTGGCAGTTAGAATGTAGTTTGCAATGTGTCCCTTTTGTATTGTGTACTTTTGGTTTTAATGAAATGCAACCCTTGCCAATCATCTATATAACTGCTGCTTTTTAATCATCTATATCTCATGATCTATTTCTCATAAGTACAGAAATGGACAACGAAATAACAAAAGAACTTAAACCATAAACATTCTTAGATAAATACTTCATAGTTTTAACATAAGTAGCAGCCACTACATAAAGTACTTGATATAAAATCCAAATGCATCAATCTTAAGTTTAACAAAAGAACCAATGAGTACATTCTCAAACAGTTGAACCATATAGTACATTCTTAGGTTTAAGCAATGTCACTTTGCACCAGCATCTGTCTTCTGAGAGACTCTCTTCCTCTTTGGCCTCTGAGCATCCCCATCTGTTGGATCTTGTTGAGTAACTTGTCCATCATTTGGATCTTGTTGAGCAGCTTGACTTGTTGAGGAACTCTCATCTATTTCTGGCCACTTTGGTATTAGTCCTCTTCAGGTTTGTAGTGTCTGCAGGAAAATCATTCTTTTTATTCCTTTTCTTTTTGGGTCTTCCTATAGGTATCTTAACAGCCGGAGGCATTGGCTTTGGTTCTGGGGTTTCTTCCCAGAATTCAGGACCAACAATTGGTTCTAAAGTGTTGCCACATAGCTGAAGATAGGTATCCTTCTTGTAACAGTCATGGATATAATTCTCCCAAGGCTCATTCTTTAGTGCTATACATGCACGTGCATGATAGCAAGGAAGGCCTATGAGATCCCATTTCCTGCAGGAACAGGTCCTCTTCACCAAATCCACCACCAACTCATGCCCCCCATCAGTGCAAGTAACACTGTATGCAGAACCTCCAGACCATGTCACCACACAATTTCCAGCATAATGCATAGACCTGTATATAATTTTCACAAGTTGAAATGAAGACATAAATAACATGCATTATGGAAATTGACATTAGGGCAACTTTTGGAACATACTTTGTCAATTTCTTCTGAGCACTTGGGCAAATTATAACATTTGCATTTGCCATTTTATCTCTCCTAATCTGGATCCTCTTCATAATGGCTTTATGCAACTCTCTAAATAGAGTAATGATTGGGAGGTCCCTCAGCTTTCCTAAACTACTGTTGAATACCTCACAGTGATTGTTAACAAACATATCACTCTGGGATGTGGTCCTAAATGCTGACCTAGACCACTGCTGCCTTGGTTTTTGCATAAGCCAATCATAGCAATTAGGTGACACTTGCACATACAATTGGTTCATTCAATTATAAATGGAAATACAACTCCTAACTATAACAAATCAGGTGACTACCTCCTTCATTTGGTTCATGTGCAGGTTGAACTCCCACATGGTAGTGGCCCTAGCAGCTTTCTATAGTAAATGCCTCAAAGCAAGGCCTTTATACTCCTTATGCATGTTCTGGAACAATTGTATTACACAAAACATGTGCTCTGCTTGAGGCACAATGGCTTCTAATGCATTTATTAAGCCCTACAACAAATGCATATAAAATAGTCATGAATGTAGGAAATAGTGTAATAATAAAATAGTCATGCAATAATGTAGTACATTATACCTTTTGTCTGTCAGATATAAAAGTCCATTCCTTATCCACAAGAATTTGCAGGTCTTGGCATAGAAACTGTAGGAACCAAGTTCATGAATCAGATGTCTCACTCTCAACAATTGCCCATGCAACTGGATACATACCATCATTTGGATCCACACCAATAGCTGACAAAAGAATGCCACCAAAGGGTCCTTTCAGGTGGCATCCATCAAGTCCAACAATTTTTCTGCAGTGGTTTTTGAAAGCCTTTTTTAGTGGTCCTAAACACAAGTAAAACCTTAAGAATCTACCACTAATTTGATCAGGTTCAGGGTTTTCTGTTAAAATCTTAACAGTCCTCTCAGGAAGGACCTTTTTCAATTCATGACCATACTTCCAAAGGTCTGCATACTGCTCTTCATGTGTGCCATTTATCTTCTTCAAAGCCCTCACCTTTGCTTTGTAAACTGCATGTTTACTTACATGACACTTCAAATCATTCACAATTTTTTTATGGAATGCACTAATTGGCCAACTAGGATTCATTCTAATCTCTGTTTCATAGTAATCAGCTAGCCACCTTGAGTTTATTTGCTTCTGATAGAAGGTTGGCGTACAACTGTGCTTCCTCACATAAGTCTTTATCTGATAAGTTGCAGAGCCTTTATGCAGTGGAGATGCATATATCTTCCATTGGCATGGAGGCTCACACACATACTGTACCTTCTTGCCAAAATTTCTGCAGTTCATTATGGGCCTCATATCAAGAATTGCCTGTTTTTTAACTGCATCTCTAAAAATTCTTGAACTTCTGAAACACATTCCCAGTTGGAAGACAGGATTGATCATGTATGCATCATCATTAAAAACATGATAGTTAGTTTCATCCTCATCTGTGCTGTTGGCTGCCATTCTCTCCTCATCAGAACCAGCATATATACTGGAATGATCACTCTCATTCCCCATCTCAGTATCAACATCAAATCTCCTTGTACTATTCTCATCCTCATCAATGTTTGTATCAAACAATAGGTCATCATCACTCTCATCCTTATTTGAATGGTCAAAGTGGAAGCTCTCTTCACTAACATTACTCCCATCACCATCACCCTCATATTCCTCATCAGAACCCTCAGAACTCTCATCTTCTTCATTCAGTTCAGAGGCAAAAGCTTCTCTAAATTCTTCCTCACCTCTAATTATAATATCCTCAAACTGTGTACTGTCATAGTAGTTTTCATCAAATATGGATACATCAAACATTCCTATATTTTCATCAGTCTGAACATCTATATTTTTTTCAATTTGAGAGGTAGAAATAGGGGGAATGACTTCTACAAAAACCTCTATATACCTATCTAATTCAAGGCTCCTATTTACTATCAGTTCACACATGACCACTACATCATCATCACTCTCCAACTCAAAACACCCTCAGTCCATTGCAGTATTGGGCAACCTCTACCAAAAGGTATGAAATCCTCCAAACTCATCTACTTCTTTCAGCATGGAAGTTAATTCTATATGACTCATTTGATCAGCATTACAGTGGTCAATATAATCCACACGCCCATTTACATAATTCTTAGGATTATACTGCATCTCTCCACCATGTACCAATTTAATCGTAAAATAATCGACATCTGCAATTTTATCAAAATTCCTCTAAATTCAACATTAGAGTAAATTGCAAGTACAGAGCAGAAACAAAGCAACATCATTCCAATCAACAAACGGATTTTAAACCTAATTATAAACACCCTAACTTTCAAGTAACAAAACATTATTTAGACATAACATAAACAGTTCAATTGAAAGGGAAATACTATAAATTAACATGCATGTAAACAATAACAACATCTTTCACATTATCCCCAAAATTAAATAGAGCAATATAAATACAAGTTTAGGCAAAGATGTACCTATATAAACGGGGCTTTCTCTAGGTTTATAAGCATCTGCATCTTCCTTCAGCCTTCGATACCAAGCCATTGATCTTACTCCTCACTTGAATTTTGGTAGGGTTGTACAGTACGATTATAATTTTGGAGGGAATTGGGGATGAAAGAAGAGAAATGATAAAAGATATTATAATAGAAGACAGTTTACTTAAACACCCTTTTCCAGACTGTGCTTTCTAAAAGTAACCCAAACGACGTTAGTTTAATTAGACGGAAGTTGCCACGAGCCCTTTAATTGGTTTAAAAAGATTTTTTTAGCCAAGCAATTGGCATGTTTTTTGTTTGAGCCACTAAACTGCAAAAACAAAATAACTGAGGTATGAATAATGTAATTTTGTCTATAAATAATTTCTGAAACATATTTTTGGACCAGCCCAACAAGAAAATTTTATGCCCATAGATTTTTTACATATATATATATATATTCTTGGATATTCTGAAAAATAGTTTTACAAAAAAATTAGTATATGTATTTATTTATATATTTTTGAAAAACTATTTTGTCAAAATTATAAAAAAAATATATTATATTTTCTGGATCAATTTTATTGCAACCAGCCCAAACAAAAAGGAAATCTATCCAGCCCAATTCTTTATCTAAGTCCATATATATTCTACAAATATATACATAAATATATATCTATAAACCCAACATATCAAGAAAAAGCCCAGCCCATTTCATGTTTTTTAAGCCCAGTACACCACAAACCCTATAATCCCGGCCATTGATTTATAAACTAGATCAATCATAGCCGTCAATCTCTAAAATATATATATATATACAGTCTCTACAGTGTTTAATACAAACCCTATTCACCTCATTTCTTTTCGCCTCTTTGTCGTCTCTCTCTCAACTGAAAACCCTAGATCAATTTCGATCAAATTCATCATTTTTACTATGTTTCTCTTGATAAAAACTATGATACTATGCTTAATATATATACTCATCATATCTCTAAAAGATTTGATGAAAATATTTGTTGGGGTGGTAAAAACAAATCGATTTTGATGATAAAAATCGATGATTTTCTATATAAATCGAAGGAGAATCATCAAATCGGACATTAAATTGATCGATTTATAAATATACTCACTTTTACAGTTTTTGATTGATTGATTCTATGAAACCCTAACTTGTTTTTGAGCTTTATGACAGGAGAAGACTGAAATCGTTGCAACATCTTCTCGGTGAAGAAGATAAGCGATTGTATGCGGCGACAAACGGTGAATCGAAAATTAACTCAATCCGCGACTGACTCAACCAGGCATATAACGACTCGTACATTATTTTTATTATTTAAAGATGTAATCGTTGAATAATTAAATAAATAAACTATGTGTATCGACTATGTTAGCTGGGTGTTGCTTAATATTATTTATGTGTGGTTTATTGGTGTGCAGGGTTACGTGCGTATGTACTTATTGAGCTATACTGATTTGTTTTCTCTTTTAAAAAGTGATTTTTATTACAGTTTTGTTTTCATAATTATTTAGATTGTCTCTAAAATTTTTTTTATAATTTTATAATTTCAATAATTATTTTTGGATTTTATGAAATTTGGAAATCAGTATTTCATCAATTATTTATCCCTAAATGATTTTCTGATATTATTTAAGTGTAAATTCTGTTTAAAATTCCAGAATATACCAAAAATTAGGAAACTCATATTTTATTAAATTTGGATTATTCTGAGAATTTAAGATTATTTTGGAAATTTTTGGGATTAATTTCACCCTCGCTTTAATTCGTTATATTGTTAAAAGCCGGTATAAATTACGTTTCAATAATTGTTTTAAAATTAAAAAATATACGTTTTAATAAACATCGGGATATTTATAATATTTTAAGACTATTTTCGTAATTTTCTGAAATCATTTTAAGTTCACCTCGGTCCGTTAATTTTAAAATGCGGGTCAGAATAGAGCTGCAGGAAGGTTGTACAAATTCTTTTAGTACGTGTCAAACAAAGAAGAGTTGTGGCAGTGTGTTTTATATACGTGTCACTAGCTAATTTGCAGAGTAAAAAAGATATAAAAATTATATATATATATATATATAACAAATATACCCAAAACACACACACACACTCACGACCCTGTCTTCATCTCTTTCCCCCCCTCTCTCCTGAGTATCTCTCGGAAGTCTCCCATTCTTTCCTCTCTCTCTCTCACCGTTTTTCTTTTAATCTCTCCTCACTTCTCTCTCTTCCTTCCCTCTCCTCCCTCTCTTTGCATCTCTCGATTTTTAGGTAAGCTCCGACCCCTTGAACTCCGGCCGCCTTACTTTGGTTGATTGGATTGTGTATATACTTATATGCATCTATATATGTATATATACTGTCTGATTGTTATGGTGTGACGTTGTATGTGTATTTGGTTCTGTTCTGTTTTGCTGTTATGCGCGTGGCATGAGTTTCATAATTTTTATTTCCGGCTAAATTACGATGAAAATTTCTCGATAATTGCAAATTAATTTTGTAATCGGTGAAGGTTCGCGATGGAACCCGGTTTATACGGGCACCCGCAAATTTTTACCGCCGTCAGAGATGAGCCTCGGCGAGCCGACGGTGGACCGTGATGAATTAATTCTGAGTCCTAAAAATTTTAAAACCTTAATTTAATTCGTAAAATTATTTTTGGGACAAAAATTAGTTATTTTATATCGAAGTCGAGCGCGTATTCTGGATGGTGAATTGTGAATTGTTTGGTTGTTTGTTGATTGAGACGTAGAATTGTTTCGACGGACAGTCCGATAAACGAAGGAGACCCTGCCTGATTTTTGAGAAACTATTTCCAAAATTCGGGAATGAATCCTGTAAAATATCGGGAACGTCAGTTAACATGTATATTTTTATAATTATAAATAAATATCGTCCGACCCTACTTGCATATTGTGATAAATATTTAACAACCCTCTTTTACAAAACGTACCTACGTGTTATAATAAAATATTTTGTAAATATAATAGACAACCCTGTTTTCTTAAAGCGACGGGTATATGTATTTTCGGAATATGAGTATAGATTCGGGTCTTGAATACGTGAACCCCAGTTGTTGTGTGTGTTATTATAATACGTTTATGTGCGAGTCGGGATTGTTATCGTTTGGGTAGGATTAAAAGAGAGGATATGTCAAGCATTATCAAATGTCTAAATTAGGGTATTTCGACTCTGTAGGTTATAGTTGGAAGGCCCGAGAATGGCGTTGAACTAAAGTTAACCTAGTGATCAATCGACAAGCGCAGCAGGGTTCCAAGCGAAGGACCTGATCGTTGAAGTCGGATCTAGGATAGTCTGCTAATTAGTTGATAAGCCTAAACGTCCGAATCGATCCAAAGTCAGTCAGTGATAGTTTTAAAGCTCAGCAAGGCAAGTACCCCTAATCATTCTTTTCTGGTTTAGTATATGTGAATAGCTAATATTTTAATCTCGTAATGGAACATAAACAATTTAAGTTACGTATCCCCCTGTATTTGAAAATGTTGTTTAAGTATGTTTTTGGGGAAAAAAATAACTTCTAAAAGTACCTATCTCTAAAATGTGATTATAATGAAAGGAAGTTTTGAATAGTGTGTTGTGACAGAACTGTTTTAACAAGAGATAGGTAAAAGTTATTTTGGAAACTGGATAAAATGAATCAGATATTGGATAACGTTGCGTAAGTGGCAAATTCGGTAGCGCACCCTATCTACACTGATTAGTCCAGCATAGTTAATCAGAGAACTAGCTAGTCTATGTGCATCCGGTTAATTTGTGTGAAAGCCCCATCAGCTTTCCTAGACAATTTGTGTGATAGCCCGGCCAACTATCCTAGATAACTTGTGTGGAGGCCTGATCAGCCGTCCCTAGATAACATCCATTACATATCTGATTGTGATTGTGGTTCCAGTAACGGAACAAATGTTTTTGTGGTCCCGTAACGGGACGGATGGTTTGATGGTTCCTGTAATGGAACACTTGTTTTGGAAATGAAAATAGCATGCTAAAATTGGACTCTGGTATTTATACACAGCACACGACTGATGATATTGTTTTACAGAGCATGCTAGTTTTGAATATCCAGTTTATACATGATTTACTTGATTTCTAATGAGTTATGAATTCTGTTCCTATAACTGCTTTATTTTAAATCGTTTTACTTGTTATTCATATAGTGGTACTGCTGATCAATTGATTGCTCACCCTTGTAGAATGTTTTGTATATATGTATTGCAGATGCTTAAAAGATTCTTTCGTTGTAGTCAGGGCAGAGTTCCAGTTACTTCCGTACCAGGCTCCTCTGTGGTAGTTGTGTTAGACCAAAGATGGTCTGTTGAGTTGTTGCGTTAAGTTAGATGTGTCAGGATTGTTTGTAATAAGTTGGGTTGTAATAGTTGTACCATAAGTCATACTTAAACCTAGAAAAGGTCTTGGTAAAGGGGTCATGGTTATGTATTATTAATGATGTGGATTATATTATACTTTTTATTATTGTTGTTGATGACGTCAACTCATGACCTCGGGGTTGAGGCCGTCACAAAGTAAGTCCTATTACCCAGGCCAGGCTATAGGCTCAGGTAAGTTTTTTTTTGTTTTAAGATTATGATGTTCATACTTGAATCTGTTGGTTTGAAGTTGATACCTTCCTTGGTAGGTGTTAAGTTGCTAGGAAGCCTTAGGGAGCCTTAATCTAACCTCCTACAAGCTTGATCTTTCCAAAGAAATCAAGAACACAAAGTTAGGTTTTGAAGTTTCTAAAAGTCAGATTGAAAGAACTGTCAAAAAGAGGGTCTTACCATGCTTATTTGGACAAGACTTGTCAACAAGAGTTGTAGGTCATCTCAATATCTTTCCAAAGAGCTATAGAACATACTATTTGAGTGAGTATTGAAAGAGATATGGTAGTTTGAAGTTTCTGCTCTGGTTTTGGCCGAGAGCTTTTGTTCTTGGAAAGCAAAAGTCAACTTCTAATTTGTGTTTTGTGATTTGTTTTGCCTTGGATTGGTTGTTTTGTTTTTGTTTTGATTAATTAACCTTTTAACCTTGGTAAATTTTGTGTTGTTTATAATCAACCAACACTTCCTTCCCTTTTTGGTCATGCTTATGTCATCTGCTTATGTCATCTTGTTACACTTGTCTTCCTCTTGTTGGTGTGATGACATCATCGTCCATTAACCTCTTTTATTAACCCCTAATTACTTGGCTAATGACCGCTGATCTGTTATACGGTTTGCTTAACTTTCTTTCTCGTTTATTGTTTGAGGGATCATACCCGGGATCTTGTTACTTGGGTTCCCCTAAATCTTTCTCAATATTTCATATTCCTTTTATGATCCTCTCTTATAATCCTTGAATTAAATCCTTTTAATCATGTTACCTTATACTCAATTCTTTCGGTATCTGGTGGATTTTCGGGAAAAATCAAAGTGTTCGAATTTGGATTCTGACGATCTTTACATACACTTATTTACTTTATGGAATACTAATACGATCTTAGAATTTCCATAACAGTACTCCTATATAGCGTGGTCTGATAATTTTCATTAATCAGCATCATCTGCAAAAGTTACTATTCATCCGTGTTTCAAAAATTCCAAAAATTGGGGTTATTACAGTCTCCCCTCCTTAAAAGGATTCCGTCCCGGAATCAGATAAAAATGAATAGGGATACTTTCTTAGCATTGCACTTTCTAACTCTCAAGTCAATTTTCCCACATTGTGGTTCTACCATCAAACTCTGACTAGTTTGATAACCCTTCTCCTAAGCACTTGTTCCTTTTCAATCTATAACCTTTCCCGGTTGCTCCATATAGGTTACGTTTGGTTGCATGCCTATGCGCTCATATGTTAACTTCCCAATATGACTTAATATGTCCAAGGGTCCAATAATTCGTGGGCCTAGCTTTCCTTTCTTTCCGGACCACATCCCTCATTTCCAAGGGAATACCTATAACAGCACTAGGTCCCCTACTTTCTACTCTTTTTCATTTCATGTCAAATCAATATACTTCTTATATCCATCTTGGGCTATTACCAGCCGTCCTCTGATTAGATCTATTATATCCTTGGTCCCTTGGACTACTGCGGGTCCGAGCATCTTGCGCTCTACAACTTCATCCTAACATAAGGGAGATTGACATTGTCTTCCCTCAAGGATCTCATAAGGCGATATCTCAATACTGACATATGATCTATTATCGTAAGAAAACTCAATCCGTGTTAAGTGATTATTCCAATTTCTCTCAAGTCTATTGCACAGACTCTCATCATAGCTTCTAGCATTATAGCTTTTGCTTCTCAATACCCATTCTTTTCCAGTTCGTAGTCATTACTATCTTCCGTACATAATACTATACTGGTTACACTTTTGCTCGTTAGCATTCTATAACCTTTTAATAATTACGTCAACCTTAGTATCACGAACGCGTTAGATTCGGAATACCACCGCACTGATACTACTCCTTCCTAGCTGCTTCTATCTTTGAAAGCTTGATCCATCGTATAAAAGTAAAAGAATTTATTGAGAGATCACTATGATCATGAACACTTGTTATATCGCATAGTTAGTAAAGAAGGTGGCCAGCCTTTAGTACTTGACAAGAAATTAAATAACATGTGGTATCCTACTAGGCTTCTATCACATAGATAGATAGTCATTCGGCAATACCTCCCCTTCTGGAAGGGTTGTTCTTCTCAGCTTACATGAAATGAAAAGGAGAGAAAAGAACGAATTGAAGAGAATCGTATATATATAAAAATACTGCCACAAAATATCTGGCTTGGAATCTACCTCTGAACTATAGAGGTTTGTCATAGGAGAACAAAACATATACGTATATATCAACATCAAGTATTATAGCATCGCATTTCACATGCCTAAATATTTTTGCTATCCCGTCCATCATTCTATGGACCCATGCTCTTGTACGAGCTTATACACAATCACCTTTGAAACTCCCTCGACATCGAAATCGAATCTGGGATTTCATTCTAGACATCATCGTTATTAGAATTCTATGCTTGCACCGCAACCTTCCTCGTATAGTAATACGACTCTCTATTGATAAGAAGGAATAAGTATTCAATAGGTAGATAATCGACTTAATTAGCCTATCAATGATAACTTATACACCACCACGACTCGATTAGTGGTACTTAATCTCAACATTCATTACCATACAACTCTCGCGGTTGTAATCGGCTCATTATTCAAAGAATCGTTGATGCATTACTATAGTCCACCACGGACCTACGGTAGTCATTCGTTTTCCTTGGAATCTTAATAGCTAACCATACGAAGTCCATACCTGTCGTATCGAATTCTTCTAAGGAGTTAACATAATCACCATTCATAATTCATGAAGAACACTCCAGCTCCTGACGTACTTTCATGACATGAAGTAGATAAAATTGCAGAAGAGTTTCAATCAAAGCAATGATAGCAGGTTAATACCATTATTAACCATGCGTCTTTATTGGGAGACATGCATCTCAATGGTTCATTTAGTCATTTCATAACATGGTCCTGGCTTATCTCAAGATAGTACCTTCTAAGATAGATAGCCCGCTCATGGCGATTACACGAATTAAACCTTTACCAAACTACTATTACGGTTGGGTATTGCAAAGTCATCAGAAGGAATGTCAATCTTCCAAACCATAATACAACCTTCACGGCTTCAACCATCATCACTGTATTCCTCTAGCACGAGCGCCTATAATTATCCTCTTACATTTAAAGTGTCGGCCACCTCTTTGGCCTTTCCTGATAGTAAAATTTCCTTACAATCAATTTCATTTTAACCACCTCCAACTAAATTTTCTACCTCATTTCAATCACTGCTTATGTGAAAATGCTTTTCTTAAGTCCTGGTGAGAAAAGAAAAGAAAAAAAAATCACCATTTTTCCATAAGTCATTGCCTTAGTCTTTAGATGTGAACATTGTCACGACTGACTCTCGATCATACTTACGACGTCTCTTATCATGGGTCCTTCTCGTTTCACCAATCTCGACCTTCATTGGGTCGATCTATACTTCTTATGGTTTAACACGTGCCCACCTGACATTATTATAATTACGCCATTTTTCCTTTATCAAATTTCTATTCTTGAGAACTTCGAATAATACCTTTCTCCTTATAAAACCTCTATGGTTATCCTTGAATCGTTCCTCCTGTATTCCCTAGATACAGGGCATATCAAAATACCATTTAATAATACTAGAACCATTGTCTATTTACTTCTGAAAAATTTCTCTACTGATCTTTAAAGGTTGTTGTTACTTTAGTCCTTCATTCCATACTACCCAAACTCATAATATCCCTATTAAGGGTGAAATGCCAACCTTTTTGCATTCCCCTAGGGTTCATCTCAAGTTATCGAAGTTATATCCTTAATTCCACCTTTAAAAAGGTACTTGCATCCTTCCATGGATAAATCAAGTCATATATCCTTCATAGATTATCTTATTCAATCATTCCCACCTCGATAGTCTATACCAATTTCACGATAGCATCCTTATTCAAAATAAGTTCAATCCATATGGCCTGCAAAAGATAACAACGGTTATCCACTTTTCTTACCTGATTTGGTAATGATAGCAGGGATGTTCTAGAAGATATTGGTTGTGTTCAACGTGAACTTCTTTTTAATAAATCCTTATTTACTTTTGTTGTTTATCTCAACAGTCATCTTAATGTTGGGATATCTTTCATACCTGACATCTTCCTTTCTGGGTATCATGCCCCTGGTCTTACACTTCACTTTCTTGAAGGTCACTTCCTTCATCCAATTTTCCTAATTTCTTACTTTCTTGCCTCCTTAGTCTATCCGCGTCTCCTTGTTTATCCTTCGGACTATCTCAAGGTTTCCTCGAATCCTCCCAACTTAAAGGGGATAAAATATATGTATCTTTCATGCCTTCATCCATCAGCTTTAACTCATGGTGAATCACTCTCATCCTGATGATTACATACTTTTCTATTTCTATTGCTACGAGTCTTTTGGGTTTCCTCATATCTAACTCCCTTATCATTCCTCCAACTATATTGCCTTTATATTCCTTTCCACTTCAGTTTCTTTTTATTTTCTTTTCTATTACAATCATTTCATGAACCCACTACTCATTGACTTCAAACATCACGTCGTTCTGGGATTATTGTCATCAGAACAAATCTTGACAACTTTTACAACTTAGCTTCATAATTCATCATACTCGTCCGCCTTTGTTCTGGCTCTAAAGCTTTTACAGTATCTCCATAATCTTGGGAATTACTTTCTCGAAAACAATTGACTGAACTTTAATCAGCTTATCATAACTTCTGGCTCCGTGCCTTTCTTTGTCTTTCACCAGCGGGTGGCCTCTCTCTTACGAAGGTAAGTGACAAAAACAGTCTTTTGTGATTCGTCCATCATTTAGAATCTGAAATGATTCCTATATTTCCTTTAGCCAGGCTTTTGCCTCGACTGGGTCAACCTGTTCCTTGGAACTCTGAGAGCTTAGCGACTTAATGGTCCTGAAAGAATTTCCCACCGCACTATTTCCTCAGGGTGGTGGTTGGGGATAATAGTCTAAGTTATGTCTAGAAAGGTCCATAAATTGTCGTATAGGAGTACCGTCTCGGGTCTCCTTTCCTTACTCGACTTCTGTTTCCTTAGTCTGAACGTTCCCTCCTCCTCCCCATAATTGGGGTCATTCTACATGTTTTAAATCCTTATTTTCCACTTCATTATGTTATGGGTTCCTTCTATCTTGATGGCGACCTCCCTGACTATCACGTTCAGGGTTTGCTATAAATCGTATTCCTCAAACTAGCTTTCATCTAAGATCTCATCTTTAAGCTCTTGAACATTTGGAACCCAAATTTTGTAGGAATACCTCATTATTCCCTTATCATCTTTCTCGGTATTAATCTATTATCTATTTGTTGGCTCTCTGCCTTCATTCATCACTTTTTCTGGCACAATATGTTCTTTTCCAATAATTCGGGTTGTATTGCAATCTCAAACAGCTTTTCGGTACCGGCTCCGGTTACCTTCACTTCTATTTCCATTTTCTCAAAATCTCTTATAAACTCTCCCAAAGACATTATCATCTTGAGTCTCTCCTTTTTACTAAGGGCATCAGCCACCACATTGGCTTTCCCCGAATGATAAAGAATCTCCCAATCATAATTCTTGATTAGCTCTAACCACCTCCTCTAGCGCATGTTGAGCTCTTTCTGCGTGAAAATGCACTAGAGCACTTATGGCTTGTGTAAATCTCGCACTTCTCTCCATACAAGTAGTGCCTCCAATCTTTAGGGCAAAACTATTGCCACGAGCCCAAGCTCATGGGTGGGGATATCGAATTTTATATTCCCTTAATTGTCTTGACGCGTACGCGATTACTTGTTGTGCTGTATAAGAGCACCCTAATTCCTTATGCGAAGTGTCAATACAGTTCACAAAATCTCCTTTTTCCATCCGGCAATGCCAACATAGGAGCCGTCACCAACCTTTGCTTTAGTTCTTAAAAGCTTTTCTCGCATTTCTCTGTCCATTCAAACTTCTCAAGCCGCGTTAAAGGGGCTACTATCTTTACAAACTTGAACGAACCTCCGGTAGTGACCGGCCAATCCTACCTCTGGTAGTTTCCCTAACCATGGTCATCAATTCCTCAGTGGTCCTTTATTCATTCTTGTCAGGATCCTCCACGGGATCCTCCTCAGCAACAATCCCTTCTAGGATAACATCCTCAACCGCTACATCCTCAATATGAACATCATTCGGTCCTGCGTTAGGAAGCTCTATCGGATCCACAATCCGATCTCTAATTGGTAATAAAACATCATCGCGTTGTTGCTCTTCAACCTCAGGGTTCAGAGTCCCACTACCATATACGATAACGAACTACGCTTCTATCACGATATTTATAAGGGTTCCCATAAGGGTTTTAACTGTCAGTACTACGTTAGTAAGTCCGACTATGAACTTGGCAAGAGTCTTTATTATCTTAGTGAACTTATTATTTTAACGTCACATCATCTCTGAGGTTTATAACACTTAGCTCTGATACCATTTCTGTAACACCCCCAAATCCGGGGTCGGGGATCCGGGTTGTCACGAGTTCCATTTCCCTTAATAACACCCAATCTTAATAAACAATCAACTACTCTGTACTGTGACCCCACAATAAACACACACACCACAAGTTATAATCTCAGAGATGAATATCCAAAAATAACACGAGTCATTTTATTCCACAATTATTTGCCATTACACCTTAAAAGGGTTTCTGAATAAATTTACATTTTCCTTGCCATTATTACAATTCATAAATATACATAAGTCTGGTACATCAAAAATTGAAAGCCTAGCCAATTGGTAGATCCTACCTCAGCTACAACGGCATCAACGTCTACAGGAAACTGCGGAAGGTTTCCTATTCGCTCACGAATTGGGAGCTTGATCATGTTCATCTTGTCTATCTGTTGTTGTGTGATGAAAGAAGAAAGCAAGGGTGAGCAACACGCCCACCGAAATAATATGTATAATAATTAACAATATATGAGCATTCTCATAGTACTCATGAAAGTCTTGGTCAAGAAGAAATGAACCAAGTTTGATATCTTAACGCGACCAAGTCGCAAAATATTCAGTATATAATTATATATACTTTTCAAAATCTTAGAATCCTCTTCCCTGCATAATATACATAGAGTTCCAGTTTATAACTTGTATAAAAATATCGTTGCAAGGTGATCTCATATATCTAACCTTGTCTCAACGTTTTTCTGAAAATCTTTGTCATGCATAAGATAATCATTAACTAGATATAAGTTGAAAAGATGAAGTTGCAAGATACTCCAATATACTTATATCTTTTCCAAATACTACTTGAACTACCACCGTTCAAGTTATAATCAGTTTCAAAAGTTCATCACATAGATGAGACTACATGGTAAGATTTGAATAAATTCAATCTTTGAAATATCATTCAAAAGAAATGAAGTTATGAGATACTTCATTAAGTCCCGATATATATATATATCCATATATATCTCTCATACATTTCCTGAAAATCTCTGTCATGTAAAGTATGAACAGAGTTGTAATATCCAATAAATTTGGAAAGAAAAGAATTTTGGCATAAACCCGATATCTTGCTGATCAGGCAAAAATACCAATAAGTAACCTTTTCTACTGTAGATGGATGAATTCCTCGTCGGTCATCACCCTGGCCGCATTAGGACCTCGCGCTAGACCGTTACCCGGCCACTCACGCGTGGATGGACTGTCACCCAGCCTCTTACACCTTCATAGACCGTACCCCGGCCTGTCGCTTATGCCGACTCAATTAGATGGACTTACTTCCCGAACATTGGGCAAGTAATCAAATTGTTTTCTCAAAACAGCAACCACGTTGCGAATATAAAATACACCACATAGCCGGATCCCTCGAATTTTTGAGCGAGTATTCAAGTTCCCTTCGAAAGGAAGATCTTAAATTTGAAAACGAGTTTCGGGATCCGCTTTAACTTTTAAAATCATTTTGAAGACTCGAAAACATTTTTGAGAATGTTTGGAGTAATGCTGATTTAATAAAATAAATCAGTCCCGATATGTTGGAGAATATCTGAATATTATTATTTAAATAATATTCTCATAAGGATAAACCTTATAAAAATAATTGAAGTAGAAGTTTTAAAACTTATACTTGAAATGAATAATAAATAACCAAAGATATACTTATACGATAGTACGATCTTTATTTGAATAATCGAAAATAAGTTTGATTATCGAAATATTATTCTTTAATAAAATAAAGAATATTATTTAATAAAAGAAGCGGAGTCATAAGTCCTCGAATGAATATTCAAAATAATATTCATTAAATAAAATAAACCGAGTCATAAGTCCCCGAATGAATATTCAAAGTAATATTCATTAAATAAAATAAACCGAGTCATAAGTCCTCGAATGAATATTCAAAGTAATATTCATTAAATAAAATAAACCGAGTCATAAGTCCTCGAATGAATATTCAAAGTAATATTCATTAAATAGAATAAACCGAGTCATAAGTCCTCGAATGAATATTCAAAGTAATATTCATTAATAAAAATAAAGTTATCGAATAAACCCTATTTGATTAATAGTTTTGAAAACTATATATATATATATAATATACTCGGGAACATCGACTCCCGGTTTTAGAAAATGTTCGCCTTTAGGTCCCCTATACTAAGGGTATACACAACTACTGCTTATCTCTAGCATAGGTATTATGCAATTATAAGCAATTGAATCAACAATTACATATCAAGATTACGAAACAGACATGCATATAAACCATATCAGCATGCTCCAATATATCGCAAGATTTGCTAATTAACCAACATGCATCTATCACAAGATAATGCATATACATATATACATCACAACAACAGTATAACGGGTAGAAAATTTGCCTGAGTTTTCCCGGATAGACTTAAGCTTAGAGTGGGTCCGATAACCTATGAACAACAACATAAGTCGGAATTAAACCCCGGTCGCTTAAAAAACTAGACTTTAACCAATTGAACATTAACGTTCACTTATGGTCACTTCTACGCTTAACGAATCACATAAGTCGTTCGAGTACCCTTGGCTCCACCATTTTTAATAAATTAACCATTAAGAATTTTAAGGCGATTCTTTTGCGAGTACCCTTCCAACTGCCTAATCCACTTTATATAATTGATTCATACTCCAATTAGTCATTTAAGGACCTTAACCAAGGTTTCAAAGTAAGGCGAGGGGTAATGGTTCGGTCGCGAAACGCCGTTACTTAAAACGGTCGTTTCTCCTAAACCGTACATCGGATTCAAGAGAACCACATATCAAAACGAAGCTCGTAACATGAACTATCTAATCATGGCAATGGTCAAAACCTAACAGTGAGTTCACGGGTCCTGATGTTAAGAACAGAACAGTTAATGAAAATCGGGCATTATGACGTTTATATTTACGCGATTTCCAATTTAATTAACACTCTAAATTATCATCAATTCACTCACAACCACCAATACAACAATATTCAACCATCATACTACAAACTCAGTCCCCAACTCCAAATTTTACCAATTTATCCAACCAATCAAAGATCCAATATTCAAAACCAATACAAATCCACCAAAACTACTTATAATCAAAGATCAAGCCTTAATACTAACAATGCTTCAATAAAACTTAATGGAATCATAAAATCAAAGCTAGGGTTTGAAGTTGATACTTTCCTTGGTAGGTGTTAAGTTGCTACGAAGCCTTAGGGAGCCTTAATCTAACCTCCTACAAGCTTGATCTTTCCAAAGAAATGAAGAACACAAAGTTAGGTTTTGAAGTTTCTAAAAGTCAGATTGAAAGAACTGTCAAAACGAGGGTCTTACCATACTTATTGGGACGAGACTTGTGAACAAGAGTTGTCGGCCATCTCACTACCTTTCCAAAGAGATATAGAACATACTATTTGAGTGAGTATTGAAGGAGATATGGTAGTTTGAAGTTGGTGCTCTGGTTTTGGCCGAGAGCTTTTGTTCTTGGAAAGCAAAAGTCAACTTCTAATTTGTGTTTTGTGATTTGTTTTGCCTTGGATTGGTTGTTTTGTTTTTATTTTGATTAATTAACCTTTTAACCATGGTAAATTTTATGTGGTTTATAATCAACCAACACTTCCTTCCCTTATTGGTCATGCTTATGTCATCTGCTTATGTCATCTTGTTACACTTGTCTTCCTCTTATTGGTGTGATGACATCGTCGTCCATTAACCTCTTTGATTAACCCCTAATTACTAGGCTAATGACCGCTGATCTGTTATATGGTTCGCTTAACTTTCTTTCTCGTTTATTGTTTGAGGGATCATACCCAGGATCTTGTTACTTGGGTTCCCCTAAACCTTTCTCAATATTTTATATTCCTTTTATGATCCTCTCTTATAATCCTTGAATTAAATCATTTTAATCATGTTACCTTATACTCAATTATTTCGGTATCTGGTGGATTTTCGAGAAAAATCAAAGTGTTCGAATTTGGATTCTGACGATCTTTACACACACTTATTTACTTTATGGAATACTAATATGATCTTAGAATTTCCATAACAGTACTCCTAATAGCGTGGTCTGATAATTTTCCTTAATCAGCATCATCAGCAAAAGTTACTATTTATCTGTGTTTCAAAAATTCCAAAAATTGGGATTATTACAATCATGATTAGACTTGGTCTTTGGCAATCCTACCATGAAATCCATCGTGATATGCTCCCATTACCATTCAGGTATATCTAGTGGTTGAAGCAACCCACTCGGTCGCTGATGTTCTGCTTTTACTCTTTGACATGTTTAGCATTTACTTATCCATTCCGCGATCTCCTTTTTCATGTTCGGCCACCAATAATTCTCTTTTAAGTCCTTGTACATTTTTGTACTTCCAGGGTGAATCGAAAATCTCGAGTTATGTGCTTCCTGAAGAATTTCGTGCTTTAATTCAACAACATTAGAAATCTAAATATGTGAGCCAATACGGTATATTCCTGATTAACACTTGATCAAGATCTTTGATATTGATCCCCGTTACTTTCGATTCGTTCACTTTCCTTGAATTCTTGAATTGAACTTAAAAATGATTTTCGACTTGAATAAGTCCGAATGATTTCATATTTTTGGTAATGCTAAAATGAACTTAGTCAACTTGTCCTACTTCCAAACAAAGGTTTTCCAAACGAATTCCTAATGGATTGGATAGAGACGTAAGAGACTAGTGGGACTAGTCCAGTCACATAAGAGGCTAGCGGGGCTAGTCCAATATAAGGCTAAAATAATTCCATAGGTACCATAACGATCAGATGGAGGTCGGTATGGGCTGATCACCTGTATTATATTTTAAAAGGTGGATATTCCAATCAAGGGTTCCTTTATGTTTTATAAAAGAGAAAATGATATAATCTTTTAAGCAGTTTGCTTCTTTTAATGGAAGGAAATGAAATGATTTGTATTTTTATTAAAGATATGAAACCTGTGAACCCTGTCAATTTAATTAATTGTTGAATCTCGAAGCTCGAATAATAGCTTCTTTCAATTGAGAAACTCTTTTAGAATCCTGCTAATGATTTGTGATGAATGTCGGCTTTCTCCCAATCTTGAGCCTTGAATCCTGAAAGCCCGAAACCTTTTCATAACCTTTACTTAGCCAATTACAGAAAACTGCCACCTAGAAAATGAGTGTAGAATGCCTCGGATATTGATATTGAAATTGTGTTATAGTACTGTCTATATAGTTACTTGCTGAGGTTCTTTGCTCATTTATTTTTTTTGATCTAACCATGACAGTTAAGCAAGAAGATGGCCAGACTTAGGTGCACCGCTCGCAAGAGCGTTC
The DNA here is from genome assembly GCF_009905375.1 of Apium graveolens. NCBI lineage: Eukaryota > Viridiplantae > Streptophyta > Magnoliopsida > Apiales > Apiaceae > Apium > Apium graveolens. The sequence continues at coordinate 159,088,964 of NC_133657.1, read as the reverse complement.
CTGGCGGTCCCTACCGGGTTGTAGGTTTCCAGATGCCAGAGCAGGTAGTTGCTGTGTGTGTGTGAGCAAGCGTGTTAATTAGAGGACTTGTATAAGTTGAATCAGATACTTTGGGTTATCTGTCAATTTCATGTCGAAATTGAATAAATTTGAATTTAAGTATATTTTGGGTTGTAATATATTTATTCTGGTTGGTAGTTGTAATCTTATCTCATACTTAATCATGTTTAGATCCGGTTATTATTATTGGGATTTATTATATATGTTGTTATTGTATTAGTTTAATGGTGTGTGGGTCCTCATTTTCTAACACCGATATTAAGGGCGTCACACAAAGTGATCTAGATGTAGGAATTGATATGGTTTTTTGATGGATAATTCTGACGTACTTTTGAATGAGGTCCTTCTTTGTTTGGCTTGTTGACATGCATGGAGAGTAAAACATGTTTGGTAGACCTCTCACCAAATCTCTTTTCACCAATTCATTAAGATTATTGAAGTTGAGATGAGAAAGCTTCTTGTGCCAGTTCCAGCTTTCATTTACTGATGTTTTGCTTATTAAACAAGTTTCAGGTTCATCAGTATCTGCATGAAGCTTGGCTTGATAGATGGTTCCATGTCTGTATCCTTTGGAAACAACCTTCTTTGTGACCTTATGAACTACTTCACAATGAGTATCATAGAACACAACATAGTATCCTCTATCAGTAATTTAACTAATGATCAACAGATTATGCTTCAGTCCTTCTACCAGAGCTACATTTGAGATTATGACATTTCCAATGATTATATTGCCATATTTCTATATTTTATCCAATGTCAGTAAATCAAGATCATATTGATGCCTGATTATTGAGGCTTGGGTATCTCATTCCTCAGGAAGAGCTCTCAGAAACTTGGTGTTTGAGTCTTCCCTCTCATACACTTTTCCAACCAATGATAGATTATTTAGTAGTGTCAGGAATCTATCATATATGTAAGTAATTGACTCATCACCCTTGGCATCAAACTATTCATACTCATGCACAAGAACAGCTCTTCTATTTATTGTCATTGTACTTTGGCACTGTATCTTCAAAGCATCCCATATCTCTTTTGCAGACTTGCAGGAAATCACCCTATTGGACATCGCATTGTCCAAACTGTTATGCAGTATAATCCTGACTTTTGCATCCTTAAGCTTTGCAACCTTCTCAGGATCTGACTATTCTGTTTTCTCTTCCCTGACATAGTGTTCAGGAACACCTGATATCATGGACACAACCCTCTCAGGGTAAGGAGGTCCTTTATTAATAATATCAACATGTGCATCATCAATAGCTTCAATGAACATCAACATCTTTACTTTCCATGTAAGGTAATCAGCTTTCTTTAGGATAGAAATTTTCATGCTTTCATCCTTACTTCCAGACATATTTGATCTTTTCAAATTAACAATTAATTTGACCGTTCTAATATCACTTGTTGCCCAGTAATGATAATTGTTTAAGGGGGTTGGATACAATTATCAAATAAATCGATTGATTAAAGAAGTAAAGTAAGAATCACAATAAATAGTTTAATCAAATAACAGTTTATATTGATTTTTAATAATTTGTTACAAAACTCTCTCAAGAACAATATTCTTAAGAGCTGCTAGGTTATGAAAATACTCGAGTTGTGTACACTACAAAGTGATAACCTAATCTATGTTTATATATCATACAGCTATAATTAATTCCTATCAATTACAAGATATGTTACAGTATAATTTATCTAGTTTCCATACATATCTAAATCAACAACTACGATCCTATAAATCAGCAGATTCTGATTAATCCTGTAGCTTTGACTTATCCAATCATATCATGATAGTCTTCACATCCTGATGCATATCCTGACTGCATCAGATCCTGACGGATTGACAAATCCTTACTGTCAGACAGATCATGATTGGCTACACATCCTGATGACTCATGACAGATCCTAATTTATGACATAGATAATTTCCATCATTACTTAAACATGGATTCACTAGAGGCACAATTGACAAGACTCTATTTTACAAGCAACATGGTGATGACATCATCCTAGTTTAAATCTATGTAGATGATATCATCTTTTGTTCTACTAATGAAAAGTTATGTCAAAGATTGCCAAAACTCATGCAGAGTGACTATTGGATGAGCATGATGGGATAACTAAGTTACTTTCTTGGCCTTCTAGTTAGCCAAAGAAGTGATGGAATTTTTATCACTCAACCCGATGTTTTGAAGAAATTTAGAATGATGGATAACTCACCTGCATCAATCCCTATGTCTACAGCTATCAAATTGGATGACGATAAGAAGGGAAAAAGTGTAGACATGTTGAGCTTGTTTTTGTTCCATTAGAAAAACAGTTAGCTGGCATTTTTACTGAACTTTTGGATGGAGCAACTTTCACTAGACTTGAAAGTGCAATTGGTATGCTAAACTCTTCATCCTAAAGGCAAGAACTCAGCTAACATGTTGCAGCGGATTAATTCTTGATAAATCAAAATACATTTGTTTTAGTTAGGAATTAACTGGAATATAATCTATAAATATTTCAGAATTCTATGTATATTTATTCTTCAAAATAAAATATAACTTAGAATTTTTCTGATTCTAAGAAAAACTGTCCAAATGTTAGTTCACATCATTAATATGTAAAATTAATATAATACATATTTAAGAAAGATCAAAAGTATGTAGAGAACTGAGTTCTCGATAAACCTAAATGACTTCTCGATAAGTCATTTTTTGAATTCTCGATAAAGTTCTCGATAAGTCTTTTTCATGACTTCTCGATGAACTTCTCGATAAGTCTGGTTATGACTTCTCGACAACTATTGTAGATCTCGGTATACTTATTTATATGGAGTTCTCTACAGTTTAAATTTCAGACTTCTCGATAACTCAGAACTAGAACAATTTAATTCAATAAATTATTGAAGTAAAATACTTTTGATACAAAATCAATTCTAATTTTATGTTAATTTCTTCAATATAAATTAGAATAATTTATTCCAAAAAGAACAAACCGGGTATTTGTACAATATCTCGATAAGTCACTTTCTATTTCTCGATAAGAGTCAGGAAAGTGACATCTCCACATGAGTTCTCTATAGGTCATGTGACTTCTCTACAAGCAATTCACAACCGTTCATTCTTCTATTGTCGATAAGTCACATCTCTATCATAGAAACACCCAAACATCTTGACGTAACCCCTCTTTATGCTTTCGAGATCTTAATTGACCTGGTTTCTGCGATTTTTCACCATTCTCAACTGTTTTAAGCTTTCTCTCTCTCAAAAACCCTTACCCACTAAAATCCAAACTTTTATATGGCTGCTAACAACGTGAGGGCTGTTATCCCCAATAATGGAACTAACTTCTTAGCTTTTGTCAATCCAACTCAAGCACTAAATAAATTTAAGTTCTTTGTAAAGTTTATTGTTGATTCCTATCTTTCAGGAGCCCTAACTGCAAACCCAGTGCTCTACTTGGTTATTCTAAATAATTTCTGGAACACTGCAGTCATTAACGCTATTATTCATGATAATCAAGAAGTTTTCATGCGGGTTAACTACATAATAAGAGGTGTGGTTGTCGAGTTCAATGCTAATGACGTCAACAAAGCTCTAGGCATTTCCACAGACAATTTGGTTGAGGCTCTTACCATAGGGAAGTTGGCTGAATTTATAGACTTCATCAACGACAATGAAAAGATAGACTTGGATAGGCTCAACAAGAAGAATCTGAGAAGGGAGTGGTCCTTTTTTTGATTCAATTGTAAGGGCCTTTATGTGCAGGAAGACTGGTTATGATAACATCTCCAGTGTGGTCCAAAGACCGGTGTATTCAATGGCCCATAACAGACATCTCAATATTGGCAGCTTGATCTTGGAGGAGCTAAGCACCATGCTCACTATGCCTTTGGTAATCAGGGGTAAGGAAATTTTCTTTCTAAGGTTTATTATATCTACTTTAAATTATAAAGTTAATGAGATACATATGTTAGAAGGTATAGACAGAAATCAAATAGGCATTTGCAAACAAGTGTCCAAAATTATATATGGCTCACTAATTATAAAGAATCAGGTAAAGGTTAGTCTAAATGTCACTAACTTTATGTCGGAGAAATTTAGAACTTACCTGTACCCTATGCCTGATTTGAGAATAAGTGTCAAATCTAGTACAGCTATGGCTCCTGGTCCTGTAGAAGAACCCAAACAGGACAACCCACGGGGGTCTTCCACAACTGAAAACCTTTCTTCAAAACCATTAGAGGCTAGCAAATGAACCGCTTCATCCTCTCAAAAGGATGGAGTTAGTAAAAAGAAGAGGAAGCAACCAACCCTAGTAATAGTTAGTAAGAGTGGTGAGGATCAAACAGAAACAGTGTCACCCTTGGTCAAGAAACCAAACTAGCAAAAGAAAACTGAGTTGACCACTCATATGACCACCTCTGTATCTTCTCAACAAGATACAGGTGTACAAAAGGGATCTAAACAGACTCTAGTGGTACCTTCTCAACAAGGTGTCACTATTGAATCAAGCATTCTCCCAAACGCACCATGTAATGAGTCTGCACCCCCTCTTGAGCACTCTCAAGAGGGTGAAAGAAACAATTTGGTTGGCACAAATATAGAGGGAACATCTCTTGAAACTCCCTCATCTATTCTAGAGGAGTTGCCAACACTCACACCTGAGCTCACAAATCTTATTTCTCTAATTTCTTCTAGTTTTAATGAAAGGACTTGAATCTTCTCAAGTCCTGCCAAGATCAAGCGACACAATTCATGAAACTGTGATCACCACTCAGACACAATCTCTAGATGGTGAGAGGCTACATGTTGAGGTAGATCTTAATGACACCATCAGAAACAGAGTGGTTTCATTAGTTCTTACTGAAGAGCATGTGCAAGTTTCCAATGCACCTTCATGTGCACAACAATCTTCACATATTGATAGGATTGAGGGTAGTACTCTTGAGGGGGAGCTACTCAAATCCTCTCCAATTCAGTTGGAGGTTTCTCATGAAGAAATAACTCCTCTTAAAACCCTAGATGAAATTTCTTTATCAATTGAAGCCAGGGGTTCAATTGCCAGTGATCCACTATTGGGGAGGTAAGTACTTTAGCACATTCAAGTGCTAGTTCCCTTCAAGAGGAACAAGGGTTTGAGGCCATGGTACATAACACTAACCTGGTCAACTCTCCTCCAATTCAAATGGAGGATCGCTTACGAAGTGAACAATATATTGTCACAACCACATCTACGACTGTGAGTTCAACTGTGACTCCAGTCACAGCTACCCTTTTACCCTCCATACCATCCACCTCAACCCAAACCTCAACTGACCCTAACCAACCTTCAACTTCTACACCACCTTCACACCTCATCTTTCAGTGGCTACAAGATACTTAAACTCCAACTCAAACTGTAGATGAGATGCTGGTAGATCAAATTAAGGATTTGATAACATTGCTTAACAACTGCTCACATCAAACATGACAAACCAAGACTACCAAGCCATCCTTCTCACCTACAGGGAGGAAGTTGAAAAATAACAAGATAAAATTGTAGATGAAGTTGACAGGGATGAAAATATGCATGCCTAGCTCTCCAAATCTTTTTCAGACAATATGGAGGAGGCATTTTTTAAATTGAGGGATGAGTATATCACAATTCTAGGCAGCAATGCCAAGGTACTCACTCCACATGAGGTTTATGATTCCATCACAGAAGTCTATAAAGCTCAACTCAAAGCCTTTAACTTTATTGGCAACGTTATAGAACAGACTCTGGATGGTCATCAAGGTGAAGTCAAGGAGCTAGTGAATAAGAGAATTGATGAATTGATGCCTACGTTGGATGACATGAAGACCAAATACATAAAGTTCTCAAATAAACTTCAAGCTCTCACTCTCACTCCTATTGAAAGGAGTATCAAGAAGCTAAGGGACTCCATTATTGCACTTCACAATGTGATCCAACAGCAAATCACAAACAACAATTATAACAAGGTCAAGTTGGAGCAGCTATACAAGGCTAGGTTTGAACCAACTGTATTGGTAATTGAGGAAGTAAAAAAGTTAGTACTCAACACTCTTGGCACCCCTCTCTCAACAGAATCACAGACTGCTCCCTCCATATCCTCAACTCTTCAAGTTCAAGCTCTCCAAAATTAAATTACTGAACTCCAAGCTTGCAATACTTCTCTCACTTCTCAACTCTCTCAACTCACATCTTTAGTTTAAAGTCAATAGGATGACATCAAGTCCCTAATAGACTCTCGAAAGTACTTTCAAATACAGACCAATGTGTCTCTAGGAGCTATTATGAGTGCTTTGAAGGTTCACTTCAGGATACACCACAGATGGTAAGGGCCCAGATCCCTCAACACTCAACCTTGTCTGCTACCAAGCCTAAAGGGGAGATGATGGAGCCCAAGCTAAAATCAAGACAATTAAGTCAAAGTAAAGATTTCATTGGTTTTGAAAGACTCAAGATGGCAGCGTAAGGCCCTTGCCTTGACAAGGAGTTTGCTGAATTTCTAAATGCTCTGCGAGTCTCCCTCAATTTCAATCACTTTACATATAAGAAAGCTGTGGACAAGAATGTAAAATTCTTGAGAGTGGTGCTTGTGACCAGACAAAATTTTAGAGAAAAAAGAGTGGTTTTGAATGTAAATGACTCTGGTGTTGACAGGTACATGAAGGTCTCCCTATCTTTTCTACAATCAAGAAGGGCATCTGAACTGGATGTATTCATCAATAAAGTGAAGTTGATAAGTCCAAATGACATTCTTTTACTACATGAGCTTAAAAATGGTCAAATAGGTGCTTTCCCTGAAGCCTACTGTTAGATATATTTGATGATGTCATGATTAATCTGATGTGTTTAGTTTCAGAACTTAATATCAGGACTTATCAGGACTTAGCTGGGAATCAGGATTTACTGGAGACAGAAAGATATCAGAACTTAAGGATAAGATCTGGACTAAACAAAGGAAGATATGCTTTAGGAGTTGGACGACCAGAAGACTTGTAAAAAGATAATATCTGATTAATATATTTTAGGAAGAGATATATTTCATATCAATTGGAAGATATCTTGTAACTGTGTACTATATAAACACAAATTAGGGTTTACACTATATGTGTTATCATTCTAGAGAATATTATTCATTGTAACCCTAGCAACTCTTAGTGACATCATACATCACTGAGAGAGTAGATTAAACCTACTGTAACAGAGTTTGATATATTATATAAACTTGTTTTCTGTTACATACTTGTGTTCATATTCGAATTGATTGTAGATACTATATTCAACCCCCTTCTATAGTATCATTGAGGCCTAACAAGTGGTATCAGAGCCAATCTATTATAGTTAACATCCAAACAAACAATCAATCATGTCTGATCAATCAAAAACACCAGACCCTCAAGAACCTGCAAAGGTTCAACCCATTCATAACACTAGTAGATATGAGACCATCAAGGTTCCTCTGCTCAGGGTTTCTGAGTACCCTGTATGGAGTGTGAAGATGGCCATGTTTCTGGAAGCTACAAATCCAGAATATTTAGACAGAATTTATGATGGTCCACACAAGCCCACAAAGCTTTCTGTTGGAGTTGGGAATGAGACACAAAATATAATTCCCAAAGAAACAAGAGAATTCATCACTGAAGACATCTCTTCACTAGGAAAGGATACAAAAGTAAGACACTTGCTTCGTAGTGCACTTGACAATGTCATGTCAAACAGGGTGATTGGATGCAAGCTTGCAAAAGAAATCTGGGATGCATTGGAAGTGAGATGTCAAGGAACCAATGTTATCAAAAAAACAAGAAGACAATACTCACACGGGAGTATGAGAACTTTGACTCAAAATCTGATGAGTCACGAACTGATACGTATGACAGATTCACAAAGCTGTTGAATGATATGTCACTAGTGGATAAGGAATATGATCAAGAATATTCAAATCTGAAATTCCTGCTAGCTCTTCCTGAAAAGTGAGATTTGAAAGCTACTACAATAAGAAACAACTATGAACTTGCTGATATGTCTCTTGATGAAATCTATGGGATGCTCAAGACTCATGAACTTGAGATGGAGCAAAGAAAGAAGAGGCATGGAGGGAAGTCTAAGATAGTTTCTTTAAAGGCTGAAGAAAAGCCAATTGTCTCTAGGAAGGCAAATGGAAAGGCTCTCATCATACAGTCTGATTCAGAGTCATCAGATTTTGATGATGATGATTCAGAACCTGAAAATTTATCTGAAGTGGATGTTGATGCAGAGATGATGCAACTGTGTGCTCTTATGGTGAAGGGTATCACACAGATAGACTACAAGAAATTCAGAAAGGGTAAGAAGTTTTCCAGGAAAGGTGGAAGTTCTGACAAGAAAGAGTTCAGAAAGACTGAAGGCAAAGGAGGAAAGTCTGACAGAGGAGACAACTCAAATGTCAAATGCTACAATTATGGTGAAAGAGGCCACATCTCTCCTGATTGCAAGAAAGGAAAAGGTGATAAAGGCCAGGCACTTATCACAAAGAAGAAAATTTGGGAAGACACTTCAGAATCTGAAGAACAGGTGAACTATGCCTTAATGGAAAATGCTGATAGCAGTTCTGATGCTGCTAAACTAGAGGTACCTCTATCAACTCTTGCTTTTGATACAGAAGATATTACGGAGTTGAGATTATTTTTGAAAAACATTTATATTAGCTATAGAGATCAGACTTTAGAGAATGAAAGATTAAAATCTGAAAATCTAAAGTACAAAAACAGAAATAGCTGTCTTGAAGAAGAGTTAGTCAAGATGAACACTTTTCAGACAGAGAGAGATAATGTTGTGTATGTTAAGAATGAATTGCTTAAACAGAATGATTATCTAAAAACTGAATTAGAAAAAGAAAGAGAAATCATCAGGACTTACACTAACTCATGCAAAACAACTCAGAATATTCTAAATAGTGGAAACTGGAAAGAGGGGTTAGGTTATAAAGATGATAAAAGTGAGAAAGGGACTTTGCCAATTAAGCCAATTGCTATCAAACAGATTGTAAAGCCAAAGGTAAATCCTGTTAAATTTGTTGCAAAAACTGTTGTGTCTGATTCTGAAAAGATGAAAGACTCTAAAACAGAAGTCAAAGAAAAGTCAACTTCTGACAAATCAAAACAGGATAAACCAGCTTTGGTGAACATTGGCTTAATGACAAAGAAGCAGCTTAAGTATAAGCTGAAAGAGATTAAAAATGTGAACAAGGTAAAGAAAGCTAGGAAAAATAGGAATGGAAAGGAAGGTGTGAATAAAAGTAATAATTATATGTCTGTTCCTAATGCTCCTAGAAAGAAATACTATAATTGTGGAAACTCTAACCATCTTGCTTCTTTTTGCAGGAAAAATAAAGATATAAACGCTTTACCTCCTAGATCAGGAGTTAAGAGTCAGTATGTTAGGTTTAAACCACAAAATCCTTAATTTCATTGTGGTAGTTTATGGCATTCTATTTATACTTGTAAGGAATATCATAGTTTGTACTATGATTATTATAAAATTAGACCTTCTTTAAAGAAAGTTAGTGTAATTCCTTCTAGTGTAAATTTAGATGCAAAGTTTGATATAAAGTCTGATAAAAAGCATATTAGTATAAACTCTGAAACTAAATCCGCTGCAAATGCTAACAAACTTAACAAGGACAAATGATCCAAGCAAGTCTGGGTCGTTAAAACTAATCAATAGTGGGCTTTGTGATTACAGGGCAACAGGAAAAACATCCTAGTTCTGGACAGTGGATGTTCAGAACATATGGCTGAAAATAAAGCCCTGCTATCAGACTTTGTGGAGAAAGCTGGCCCAGGAGTTTCTTATGGATATGGAAACATGGGAAAGACTCTAGGATATGGCAATATCAATATTGGGAATGTCATAATTGAAACAGTAGCTCTTGTCTCAGGACTTAAACACAATTTGTTAAGTGTGAGTCAAATCTGTGATCATGTGGATTTCTTTGAAGAACACTATGAAATTGTAAGTAATTCTATAGGCAAAGTGGTTCTGAAAGGTTACAGACATGGTAATATATATAAATCCAGACTTTCAACAAATTATGATGGTTCTGTAATATGTCTGTTAAGCAGAGCATCAATTGAAGAAAGCTGAAATTGGCACAATAGACTCTCTCATTTAAATTTCAACAACATAAATGAGCTAGTAAAGAAAGATCTTGTGAGAGGACTGCCAAAATCAATATTTGCTCCTGATGGTCTTTGTGACTCATGTCAAAAGGCAAAACAAAGAAAATCTTCATTCAAGAGCAAAACTGAATTCTCAATTCTAGAGCCTTATCAATTACTGCATGTTGATCTATTTGGTCCAATCAATGTCATGTCTATTACAAAGAAGAAATATGTTATGGTTATAGTGGATGAGTTCACAAGATACACTCGGGTGTATTTCTTGCACAAGAAGAATAAAACTGCATCTACTCTAATTAATCATGTCAGACAGCTAGATAAGTTAATCAAAGATTATGTAAAAATAATAAGAAGTGATAACGGCACTGAGTTCAAGAATTCAATCATGGAAGAGTTCTGCAAAGAGCATGGAATAAAGCAGGAATTTTCTGCACCTGGAACTCCACAGCAGAATGGAGTTGTAGAAAGAAAGAACATGACTCTTATTGAAGCTGCACGAACTATGCTTGATGAAGCAAAGCTACCAACCTATTTTTGGGCTGAAGCTGTGTAGACTGCTTGTTTTACACAGAATGCTACACTCATAAACATGCATCGAAAACACCATATGAGATGGTGAAGAAAAATAAGCCAAATCTGAAATACTTTCATGTATTTAGATACAAGTGTTTTGTTTTTAAGACTCATCCTGAACAGCTGTCAAAATTTGATCTAAAAGCTGATGAAGGATTTTTTGTTGGATATCCACTTTCCACAAAAGCCTTCAGAGTCTACAATTTAAGAACAAGGGTTGTCATGGAATCTATCAATGTATCTTTTGATGATAAAAAGATTACTGGACTTGAAGATTTCAATGATCATGATCAGTTGAGATTTGAAAATGTAGATGTAAATTTTGATTCTGTAAATTCTGATGACCTAAATCCTGATCTTGTAAGTTCTGACGGGTTAAATTCTGATGTCATTGAAACTGTGGTAACTGCTCCAAAGGAAAATGCACCTGTTCAGGGGGAGCAAGCTGATGATCATACCACATCTCAAGATTCTCAAGAAGCATCAGAACCAGTCAATGGCTCTTCAAATTCTGATTCATCAAGTTCTGATTAGCCAAATTCTGACAATTATGGAAACTCTGATTCTTCAATTCCTGAAGAATCCAACTCAAATTCTGCAATCTCAGAGAGCATAACTTCAGGGGGAGCATCAGAAAATGCTGATGGAGACAGCATGGATCATAGGGAGGATCCAGCTCTAGAGATCAACTTCCATCTGCAAGGAAGTGGACTAAATCACACATACACGACTTAATAATTGGAGATCCTGAAGCAGGTGTCAGAACTAGAATAGAAACAACAAATGAATGTCTCTATCATTTCTTTTTATCTCAAACTGAACCAAAGAAAGTGGAAGAAGCTCTTTAAGATGCTGACTGGGTGCAAGCAATGCAGGAAGAGTTAAATGAATTTGAAAGAAATAATGTCTGGACCCTAGTACCAAGACCAAAGAAAGGTCCATTGTTGGCACAAAATGGGTGTTCAGAAATAAAACTGACAGTGATGGCATAATAACAAGGAATAAAGCAAGACTGGTTGCAAAAGGATATTCTCAATAGGAGGGTATTGTTTATGATGAAATATATGCTCTAGTTGCTAGATTGGAAGCCATAAGAATCCTTTTGGCTTATGCTGCTCACAAGAAGTTTAAAGTCTTTCAAATGGATGTAAAGAGTTCATTTCTCAATGGAGAATTAGAGGAAGAGGTATATGTTGAACAACCTCTAGGATTTGTAGATCCAAAATTTCCTAATCATGTTTACAGACTTGATAAAGCACTCTATGGCCTAAAGCAAGTTCCAAGAGCATGGATTTCTTCTGGAAAGTGGATTTACCAGAGGCACAATTGATAAAAATCTGTTCTATATCAACCATGGCAAGGACTTACTTTTAGTCCAAATTTATGTTATTGATATCATTTTTGATTCTACAAATGCCAAACTTTGTGAAAGATTTTCCAAGTTAATGTAGTCAAGATATCAAATGAGTATGATGGGAGAGTTGAGTTATTTTCTGGGACTTCAAGTCAAACAAACTAAAGAAGATAATTTTATCAGTCAATCCAAGTACACCAGAAATCTACTCAAGAAATTTGGAATGCAAGAAAGTTCTACTGCATCAACTCCCATGGCCACTGCCACCAAGTTAGATAAAGATACTATAGCATCAGTAGATATTACTAACTACAGAGGTATGATTGGCTCTTTACTCTATTTAACTGCAAGTAGACCAGATATCATGTATGCTACCTGTCTTTGTGTATGATTTCAGGCTGATCCAAGAGAAACTCATCTAATAGATGTGAAAAGAATTTTCAAGTACCTCAAGGGTACAGCTGATCTAGGATTGTGGTATCCTAGGGAATCAGACTTTAAGCTAATAGGTTACTCAGATGCAGATTTTGCAGGATGCAAAATTGACAGGAAAAGCACTAGTGGAAGCTGCCAATTTCTTGGAGGCGGATTGGTTTCTTGGTTTAGCAAGAAACAGAAATCAATTTCCACATCAACTGCAGAAGCAGAATATATTACTGCAGGAAGATGTTGTGCACAGATTTTTTCGAAGAATCGGTTACTGGACTATGGGTTAGAATTTTCTAAAATACCTATTTACTGTGATAATCAAAGTGTTATTGCTATGACAGGAAATCCATTTCAACACTCAATGACAAAGCACATCAGCATTAGGTACCATTTCATAAGGGAACATGTGATGGAAGGTACAGTGGAATTGCATTTTGTTCCAACAGATCAATAACTAGCAGATATCTTTATAAAACCACTATGTGAAGCTACCTTTACAAGACTGGTAAATGAACTTGGAATGGTTTCAGGTTCTTTCTTAAAATTTGTTTAGTTTTTATTTTCATACATCAGACTTGATGATCAGTGTTTACATATTTTCTTATCTCAATGTAATCTGTGCTTAAATTGTAACATATTAAACACTGCCTATTATCTGATGTGATTCTATAAACTCTGAAAGTGTTTTGAATGTTCTGTGACTATTCAATCCAATGAGGATTATCTTGTTAGATGCTGACTTAGTAATCTTTAACAAACTATGCATCCCATGTTTGAATTAGTTATTTATGTGGAAATCAATAACACAAGCAAATTCTGATTTTGATCTTAGTCAAATTTACTTCCTGTATCTTATTACTAAGTCATAAACTAGAATATTGCTTCTTATCTGTCAAATTCTGATGTCAGTAAATCTTAATGATGAACTATAAGCCTCACTTATCTGAAGAAAATAAAAAGAAAATAAAATTGAAATCAGGTACTCCTTTGAGATCTAGAGTAATTTATGTGAAAGAGAAGATCCAAGTGCATTGTTGGTATTAAGTTATATGCATTAGAAAAGAAAATTAATTTTTCTTGGTGACTTTTCACATTCTCTGATTACTGGAGAAATATTCTGATAATAACATAAATTCTGATGGCAGTTGTAACTCATTTACACTGAGTATCCATTGTCAAAAGAATTTCAAAAGATACATAAAATAAGCACAAACAGTTGAGGTGGATTCTTGTATAACTTTATTCTACAGTAGACTTCACAGTTCAAGACAGATTTTAAGCATTTTTCTTAGTTATGCCTTACTTCTAAGCTATACTGAAGTTTATCAGACTTTAATCTTTATCTGATCATTTGCATATACACACACTATCACTCCATATGAATGATGAAAATTATTGCGGTGATTAAGTTGTTTCTGATAAACAGTTAAGTATTGTTTGCATAAATTCTAAGGACAAGTTCTGATTATGTTCTGATGATTAAACTCTGAAGAAACCAGTCAGTATTTGTGTGAAAAAACACGGAAACAGTCATTCACCTTTTTGAGTACAGAAGCCATGTTCTGATGACCGTTAAATTCTGATAATAGTCAAGTTCTGATGCAAATCCTGATGCTTATGTGGCATTATTTATTTACTTGACTTATTTTTAATATTTACTGTAACGGTCATATTTTTAGAAAATAATTAAGTGAGATAAAAAAAGTGATAATCATTTGGTTAATGGGTTGCGTGTTTGTTTTGGTAACTGCATGTGAGCAATAATTACTGCACGTTTACCGTGCCCACTAATAATGTTTTGACTGTTTACATGCTGTCAGGTGTCAAATGTCGGTTCTGCTTCAGAAATTAGCCGTTGTAATTAGTGGAGAGAATATATATACGAGAGATAAAAGAATTTACAATCTTTTACCTACTTTCTTACTCTTTTCTAATCTCTATTATTTTCTCTCACTCTCTATTATTCTCTGAAGCTATTTTCTCACAGGCATTTTATCAAACACGCTATACACACACAACTTTTCACTTAATTTTCACAGAAATGGCACCTAAGGATCTTATCTATGATGGAGCCAAGTTTGTCCCCAACAACTATATGGCTATTCTCCACAAGGACGAGGCTCCTTCAGAACTTCACTTCATTTAAGATTTTCTCGCTCAAAGTGAAATTGGGTATGCTCTGACCCAACCACAGACTCTCTCAAGCAAGCAAATTCTGGAGTTTTGGAGGTCTGGAGTCTATGATAATGGTGATGAAAGTGGGTCCCCAAGCATCATTTTTACAACAGGGGAAGATGAGCACTTGGTAACCTTGTCCACTGTTCGACAAGCATTGCATCTGCCAGAAAACTGTACTTACAATTCACAAGTTGGGGAGTCAGTTCTTCAAAACATGATGGCAAATCTTGGATATGAGAAGTCTTTGTCCAAGCTGGGACAACAGAATAGGCCCTACATCAGGAGGGATTGGAGCTTCTTTTTCGATTGTATTACTAAAGCCTTTGCCAATAAATGCTCAAATTTTGATGTTATTCGAATCATAAGTCAGCAAATAGGGTATGCACTTCTTAATCAAACTTATTTTGATTATGCTACTGCTATTTTGGGTTTTATAGGTGATAGGATGAAAGAAGATAGCAATATAGTATATTTTGCTAGATTCTGTCAGCTTATATATAGTTTCTGTTGTTCTGATGCACCTCAAAACTTTAGTGAGTTAATTGAACCCTTTAAACTTCACAAAAGGGCTTTCACAGACTTATTATCTGCTGCCAGTAAGAAGGATATACTCAAGACCCCTCCAAATTCCCCAATATGTTAAACAATACTTAGTAAATTTTGATCCTCACACATACACAACCTTATATCCTGATGTTGCACCTACACACCCTACTACTTCTCAACCTCCACCAACCCAGCCTTGCAATACTCAACCACGGCCTACTATCAGAACCTACTATCAACCAGCACAATCCTCTTAACCACAACCATCAACACCTACTATCAGAACCTCACCTCTCAAATCCAAAACCAAACCAACCTCTAGTACTTCTCAAAAGGTGCCAGTTGTAAAATCTGACACATCCTCTAGGCCCAAAACCAAAAGAACTATCTCTGTGCCTAAATCTCCACCAAGGAGAAGAAGAAGGATGATTCTGAGAGATGAATATGATGAGGAAGAACAAGTCTAGGTTCCTGCATCAGAACCTGTGACAATAGAAGCTGAAGAGGTAACTCCTCGGAAACAGAATGAAGCTGAGGGTTCTGGGATTTTGAAAAGAAAAAGACCTTCAAGTTCTGATACAGATCACGTCACCCGTCCATCTAGAAAATCAAAATTCAGGATTGTGAGAGCAGGTAGGCATATTGCACAACCTCAATCTAAGGATGCTCAAGATGCTGAGGAAGGAGATCAGGAATCTCTAATATCACAAGAACCTGTTGTGATTGAAGCCCTTCCAGCAGCTGAAGAAATTCTGATAAAGAAATCTGTAATTCCTGATATTCACATATCAGAACTTGGGCAAGAATCTGTGATTTCTTCACCTCACTCTCCAATCCAAGCTACAGATGATGTTAAAGAACAAGAGACAAGTCCTGAAATAGATATTCATAATTTGAATATACCTTCTGTTCTCTATCTGGAAGCTCCACCAGCAAAAAAAACCAACACCTCCTGTTTCTCCAATTCTACATGTTGAGATGCCATCAACTCCAATTCTAGATATAGATACTGAAGATCAGAATTTAGATGCTTCAGAGTCTCCTACAGCCACACACACCTTCGTGTTATCTAAAGATGAGGAGATTCTAGCAAGTTCTGGAGAGTCAGCTCCAGTAAATACTTCATTTCCTACAGGAAAGGAGGCTTTGTTCCAGTTTGAGGAAGAGGCTCCAGTTCCATGGGAGGAAACCTTTAGAGGAGTTGAATGGACAAAGAAGTGGAATGAACCTGACTTCATTCCCAGCCCAACTATTCTGACAGATCATGTTGTAAAAGCTGATGAGTTGCTGATCAATTATGACTTCAAAACACAACTTAAAGTCACTGCTCTCAGTACTAAAGCTCTTCAAGGTCAACACTCCACAACTTATGCAAAGGTTGATAAACTTCAAGAAAATGTTGATAAGTTAGCCATGGTGTAAGATCTAGATAAGAAGAGGTTTATCGGACCAATTCAAGAGAAAATGGATGCTATTGAGCCGAATCAAGCCAAGCAGCAGGCCCAACTGGATGAGGTCTTACAAAATCAAGCTGCTCAACAGATTCAGTTAAATGAGATCCAATCTTCAGTGGAACTCCTTCTTTCACTACTCCTGACAGATGATGCCAAAAAGGGGGAGAAGGTAGTTAAGTCCAAATGCTCACCAATTAAGACACTGAAGAAAAAGGATGATCATGGTGATGACCAGGGAAACTTTGATAAGAGTAGAGGTCACAGTCAAGGAGAGCAATTGAGCAAGATTCCTTCTCAACAGACTCATTAGAGATTGTCTAGTTCTACAAAAAGGAGGGATAAGAAAGGAAAGAAGCCTACAAATCAGGATGTTTCTTTGTTGATCACAAATTCTGATGATCAATTTCTGACAACTACTTCTGATATAATGATTCAAGCTGGAAGCCAAGATTCACAGAAGTTTTTGCAGACTCTGAAATTCAAGGGAAAGAAAGCAACATTCTTTTACAAGGATCCCAAAATTCAAACTATTGATGAAGAACTGGCCAAGAGACTATTCCTTAAAGATAATACATGAGTGGATTTAGAGGAATTAAGAGAAGAAGAAGCTAAATTTGCTGCTGAGAAGAGAAAACCAAAGTCAATAGCTTCTGATGCTAAAAAGCCACCAAGGCCAAAAGAAAAGGGGATTGTGATAAAAGAAAGATCTGCCACAGAGATTCCTAGATCAAGTACTAGATCTCAAACTACTACTGATCCCAAAGACAAGGGAAAAGGAAAAGTTGGGGAGACAGTCAAGAAACAGAAGATGAAGATTCCTCAAATTCTAATGGATCCTGTGTGCAAGATGGTTCAAGTCTTTGATGATACTGCTGTAGAAGATGAAACTGTTGAAACTCTAAAATAAAGAAAGATGACAGAAGAATCTAAGACAACCTCTGACATAACTCAAGTTGTTTAGAGTGAAGAAATTCAGAACTTAACAAATCCTGAAGAAATTTCAGAACAGCAAGCTACAGAAGAATCTGCAAATCCTAAACAAGTCATCAAGACATCAACCTCTGACAGAGCTCAAGTTGATTTGGGCAAGATGATAATTGCTGATAAGAAGAAACTCCTATTGAAAATGTTAAACCATCAGATCCTAAGAAAAGTTAACTGTTATCTGATTTCTTGACTGTTGGAGTGAATGCCAGAGAAGCAAGAGACAGATTTGGGTTAGGATCAAGCCAAGCCAAGAAGAAAACAGGAGTTGAAGTAACTATCAAAGATCCATTTTTATTAACTGATAAGCCACTTGAGGAAGTTACACAGAAACACCTTGACAAGGTTATATCTGCTCAAGTGGTAATGGATGCTCATGATAAGAGTAAAGTCAAGGAAAATCGAATTCTATTTCTTAAAGATGGAAGAACATAAAGAATGTCAGAATCAGATGTGCTAAACAAATCTCTTAAAGAACTTCAATTCATTCATTATCTTTTAGAGATAAAGTCTGAGGTTACCAGAAGATGGTCAAATTTCATGATGAAGACCATAAGGGATAAAGCCAGAGTCTCTGGATCAAGGGTTGCGGAATTTATTCCAAAGATAGTTGAAGATGATGGAAGAGAAATTCCAATGAAGAAGAATTCTGCTAAGATAGAATTTATTCTGAAAGAGAAATGTCTATGATACAATGAAGACTCCTTTCATCCAAGGGTAATCGGACTTGGTGACGGATTGGAAAGAAATCACATTTCAGCACTTAGGACTGCCATTTACCAGATTGGAAGTCAAGATGAAGAACTGCAGCAAGTCAAGGCTAAATTAACTCAAGTCCTGAGAATAAAGAAGAGAAGCTGATATCAAACTTTGTCAAGAATCATTTTGGATTCAGATTGATTCAGTAAGATTGGTAAAAGCTGCAAAGGACTGTAAGTTGTAGTTAGTTGTCTAAATAAACTCTCATTGCATTTGTACTTAAATGTTTTTGACATCATTAGGTTTATAACTTATACATTTTTCATAATATACAAGTTGGGCGAGATTGTTAGATATGTTTGATGATGTCCTGACTAATCTGATGTGTTTAGTTTCAGAACTTAATATCAGGACTTATCAGGACTTAGCTGGGAATCGGGATTTACTTAAGACAGGAAGATATCAGAACTTAAGGAGAGGATGTGGACTAAACAAAGGAAGATATGCTTTAGGAGTTGGACAACCAAAAGACTTGTAATAAGATAATATTTGATTGATATATTTTAGGAAGAGATATATTTCATATCAATTAGAAGATATCTTGTAACTGTGTACTATATAAACACAGATTAGGGTTTACAATATATGTGTTAGCATTCTCGAGAATATTATTCATTGTAAGCCGAGCAGCTCTTAGTGATATCATACATCACTGAGATAGTAGATTAAACCTACTGTAACAGAGTTTGATATATTGAATAAACTTGTTTTCTGTTATATATTTATGTTCATATTTGAATTGATTGTAGATACTATATTCAACCCCCTTCTATAGTATCATTGAGGCCTAATACCTACCTACAGTCAAGAAAAGGAGTGACCTACATCTTCCCCAACACTAGAAGATGTAAACATTTCCAACTGCCAAAATACTATGTCATGGGCAACAAGAAGCTTAGATGACAATTGAGACTGAGTGAAAACTAACAAGAATAAGACTCACGAGGATGTGGAGATGATCAAGATCTTTTCTAAATATTTGAAGAATGCAAATATCATGCTATCAAGGACATAAATAAATTAAAGAGATGACGACTTGGATGATGATGAGCAAAAGAAAGATGAGCATAAATCTTTTGGCTCAAATCCAAGTCAATCAAGCAAAGGTAGTGGGAGTCAAAAGGATGATAAATCTAGCAAGGATGACAAAAAGAAGGGAAAGGATGAGAAGAAAGGGAAGGATGACAGTAAAAAGAAGAAGAATGATGGAGGAGACACAAAGAAAACATCTATAACCCAAATATCCAAAATTGTGCCAATCCAAACTCAAACACCTAGCCTAACACTATCTCAAGATATTCAGACCTCAAAGCCCAAGTACCTGTATAAACCTACTGCAAATTATCTACTCAAAATTCATCTCAAAACAAACCAAACTTCCTAAAAAAAACTCTCCAAACCACCTTCATTCAAACCTCCAACCAAAAATCATTTTAAGTCTACATTGAGAAAACCAAAAATGATTCAAGTTGAAGCTAGTACACTTTAGGATTGTTTTAATCAAAATGACTTTCTACCTATCTCAGAAAACATAACAGATGATGAATACCATAATTAACTAGCTGGAGATATAGTCAAAGTCTATGTTGTATCTTTGGGAGAAGTCAGAATTTACTTTAAGGATGGCACTTTCAGTTTGTTGAACAAAGAAGTTACTGAGGACTACTCAACTGCAGAACTTGAGAGGGTGATTAGTTTGATGAATTCAAGGGATGCTTTTACAAGAATGAGAAAGGCATATTTAGCTGAGAGGGTGTGAGAGAGAAATGAAAGACATGTAAGGGAAAAAGATGAGAGGGAAGAAAATGAAAGAAAATATGCTCAGGAAATTGAGATGTTTGAGTAAAGGTAAAATAAACTAAAAGCTAAGGGATTGAGCAGGGTGTCTCCAAATGGTGTATTTCTGTACATCAAGACTCACAAGATTTCAAGGTACAGAATAAATCATCTTGACAGTTTCTCCTTAAGTGAATAGTTCAAGCTGGTAGAAACTCTAAGAGTAATTGAAATTATTGAAGAACTTGAGGGCCTAGTCAGACTCAAAGATTTAATTAGAGAACAACTAAGTTATGAGAAATTCAGATAGTCGTGTAATCCAATTCTGTATTGTTAGTCCCTAACAATGTAACAAGAATTACAGAAGGGGGGTTGAATGGAATTCTTGAAACTTTTTCTTGGTTAAAAGTGTTCTAACTTAAAATATATATCTGTGTAAATTGATTTGTAAAGTGCGGAATAATAACTTGGAATGAATCAAGACACAAGTAAATAAAACACAAATCTTTAAAAAACTTTCTGGTGGATTTGAATGTATCCACCAGAGATATATATATTATATCAAGAGAACTCTATGTAGCAAGATTTGCTCACAGCTGCTTACAAATGTGAATAACTAAGTTTACAGAGAAATGCTAAGAATACAGCTTACAAATGTTTCTCTGAGAAATTTCTTGCTTAGTGTTCTTGTTGTTCTATTTGCTACTTCTTAGTTTATATATCACCAAGATTACAAAGTAATAAGACAATATAATAAAACAAAACCTATCAAGTCTAATACTATGCTGCTTCATTACTCTATTCCAGCATCTTTGAATATCTTCATAATAGCATGGAAATGGCAATACTTCTTTGTTCTCAAAAACCTAGTTGAATAGGCTTCCACATTCCTTTTGCATACACTCGACGCATGTGACTGTGTTGTCACTGTCAACTGATGTTTGAATTGATTATCCGTCGGGTACATGATCATCCGTCGGGTTGCCTCGTTGATCATCCGTCGAGTGGCATTGTTGTTTATCCGTCGGGTAGCTATATGGCACTTGACTTTATTTCATTTATGCAGAATTACAAGACATCATCTGTATACAATTAATCAACCTATTCTGCATATCTAATTAAAGTCAACATGACTTGAGTGCTACTACAGAAACTAAACAAGGTGTATGCAGAAATGTGCTACAGACTCATTATTACACAAGCTACTCACTCGATGGATAATTGATCATCATCCGTCGGGACTATATTGAGTCATCCGTCGGGACTATATTCCTTATCCGTCGAGTGCTACATTTTTCACTAAGTAAAATCTACTAAGGTGTTTTGTTAATGAAATCATCAAGTTCACAACATATACACAACAATCTCCCCCAATTTATGTCTACTGGAATTGTAGCCATAAATTAGGAGAGACTTAATGATAACAAAACTCCCTAAAAAATACAACTTTAAAAGTAAGTAGATAAAAATGTAAAGTGCTTCAAATAACAAAATGCACAATGATTAGCTCACAGTCATTTTCAAGGAGCTCATCTAGCCTGAGCAGATTAATCTAATTCCTTGAAGGTCTGGATCTCTTTCCAAGCTTTCTATTGTTTTCTTCTATCTGATTTTGGAGCTGTCTGTGGAATTCCAGTTCATCAGATTATGAGAGATTTAGCTTTTCTTGCATCTCCAAAAGAGTCTCATTGCTAGAGATGCTCAGTTGGTCTTCTAATCTGAAAAATCTTCTAACTCCTTTTCATCCATGAACTCCATCAGTCAGTAGGGCCTTAGATGCACTCTACTTCCTGTGTAAGGAATAGTTAGAGTCTTTGGGAGTGCATCTTTAGCTCTAATACTCCTCAGTTCTTCAATCTTCTTTAGAACAGTCTTCTTGCAGTTATATTGAAACCAAAGTTCTTCTTGAAAGATGAATAAACTTTTATCAGCACAGATTAGCTTTCTTGAAGGATCCTGTGAAGTGGCCATTGAATCTCCTTTCCTCCCTTGTACTTGAAAACTAACTCAATCCCTCTAACTTCTTCCAGTACATCTAGACAGAGATTTAGGTCAGAGAATTCCTTGATGTCACATAAGTACAAGTAATCTCCCTTGTTGACTTTGGATTGAGTTTTGACTAGAGATTTGGATTTGAGAGGTGACAGCTTCACTTTCTTGACTACTCTTGACTTTGTTCTCTTTGGCTTATTAAGGATTGGCAAATTGAATTCAGGAATTGGTAGACTCTCCCAGTCTATAGGTTTTGATGCTTGAGTAGTAGTTGGAATGGATTCCTTGGGAAACTGATCCTCCAATTCCTTACCAACAAAGTTTAATTTCCTTTTGGTTCTTTTGGCCAATTCCTTGTATCTTTGAGATTTCTTCTGTTGTGGTTCAACTTGTTTCTTTGGATCTTGAGATTCAGTGATTTCAGATGGCTGAGCAGGAACTTGTTGTGTTGGTTCACAGCTTGTAGCTTGGCCAAGATAACAACTTGTTCTTTCTTTTGTTTAGCCTTTTTAGCATCTAGAGCAGCTTGCTTCTTTTCTTGCTTTAATCTTGCCTTTTCTTCTCTCTTTGCTTCAACAAATTGAGGATGTCCAGCCACTACACAAATTTCTTTACCATTTCTGAAAACATTAGCAATTCTCCTTTTTGAAGCTGAATCAGCTGGATCCTTGTAGAAGGCAATGGATCTTGACAACAGTTTCTTCTCATCAGGCTTAGGTGTCTCATACACTGTGTCCAAAGGGTTCTTTAGTGAGGTTTTTGGATAATTTACCCTTGGCTTCAAAAGTACTTCAGCCTTTGGAGATTTGATGCAGGATGTTCTCTTTCTAGATAGTTCATGCTCATTTCATTCACAAAGATTTGCCTGACTTGAGAGTGATGAATGGCTGACTTTTCTGGATTCTTTGCTAGCCTAAACTTCTTCTGAATATCCTTATCAATCTTCTCCCAGTTGATTGGCTTTAACTGCTCCTTTTCAGCTGCTCTTAAATTGGCTGCTGCTTCATTTATCAGATCAATGCTATCTTTGGCTAGTGGCTTGATGAAAGTAATTGAAGGCACAATTACTTTGCTAACTTCAATGTTGAGCACTTGCTCCCCCTCACTCCTAGAATTCTCTTTCTCCCCCTTTTTGTTATCAGCAAGTTGAGTAGAGGAGGTCTGTGCAGCCACCAATTTCTGAAGTAAGTCTATCTGTTGAGCTTGGTGTAGATGAATTGATGTAAGAGATGCTTCCATTGCTGTCATTCTTGTATCTAAGGCATCTATCTTTGTGGCAAGATCAGAATTTTTCCTGAGTTGTCTCTTAATGTCAAGCATTGTAGCTTCTGGAAGTTTAGAGTCCATCTTGTCAGAAATGGCCTTTTTCATCTCATCAATATCACATTTGATAGTGTTGACATCTCGAGCATGTTGAAAACCTTGAATTTGTTGTAGTGGCAGAGAAGCAAGATGTGCTTAAAGAAGCTTTTTGGTGTTGGCATTTGTGATGGTTTGAAGAGCAGAATTTGTCTGATTGATGAGTTGGATCAGGGTTGTCTTGAAGTAGTGTTCATCACAGTACTTTGAAAATGCCCAAGATGGCATACCTGATCTTGAACTGGAGCCTACTTCTCCCCTATGTCAAATGGCTCTTCTTCACTATCTCCACCTTCACCTCCAAAGAAATCTTCTGAACCACCAGTCTCATAATCAACATCACCAGTTGTAGAGGGGAAAGATGTGATGGCATCCTTAGCCCTTAGCATTGACTGTGTGGTGTGCACCAAGTTAAGCATCCTTTCTGCATTATCTTGCCTGTTCAGCTAGAAGTTGATATGCTGGAACAGGGTGAGTAAATGTCTCAGCATCAAGGGAGGTAGACTCTATAACAGCTTGAGGTTGCTGAGATAGTCCCTACCTGTTTGCATCCTGGACATTCATTAACTCACTTGCAATGACATCCACCCTTATAGCTCCTATACCTGCATTTCCCTCATAATCTATCTTTTTTTGCATTAAGGTCTCACCTTGGCTCCCCACCATCACACCCTCACCTTCACCATCTAAGGTGAGACTCCACACGCTCTCTTTTTCCAATTCTGAAGAACTGGATTGCATATTTTCACTCTTTTCCTCTTCTTTTTCCTGGCAGCAACCCAGACTCTCACTCAGTTCACTCCCTTCCCTCAATCCTAGGAGTGATTGTACTACCACTAAGTCTTCTGCACTTGAGATAATTGATGAAATTGGAAGCTGTGCAGAGACACTCGACATATAAGAGATATCTGTCGGGTTAGCAGTTTGACTATCCGACGGATAACTGCTGTTAAGCTTATCCGTCGGGATACAATCACTACTCGACGGATGAACAATATCCATCGAGAGAGTAGGAATAAATGAGTTTGGAGTGGAAACTATTGTGGACTCTATGTAGATTGATGAAAATTTTGGCATAGATGTCTCAATAGTTCCTGAAAGAATTGGTAAGTGAGCCAACAAATCATCTAAAAGATGCTGCTCACTTGCACTAGATTTTGGCTTCCCCAACAGAGTTAAAGAAGGGGAATCAAGAATTAATGTGTTGATCATATCCACATCCAGATAGTTTGTGGGAGAATTTGGTGTTTGGGGTGTTTCTATAACTAAAGATTTTGGCTGTGACTCCACATTTATTGGAGATCAAATTGACTTTGAAAAGATGCAGTGACTGTGTCTTTAGCACCAGTTTGCACAGTGTGTGAACCTTGTGCATCCCAAGGGTTTTAGGTTTCTTATTTCTAGTATAGGTTTAGGGTGAGCTTGTGTCCCTTACCCTTTTGGTCTGTGCTCTTGGCTGAGAGCTTTGTTCAATAGTCACATCCTTTTGGGAGGATGCAACTAGTAATGAGCTAATTTCCTTATTAAGCACTGCAGTCTGTTGGGAAACTGCAGTGTGGCTAGGCTGGGAAACACTCACCTCTCTAACCTTATCCTTAGGGCTTCTTTGATGTTCACCTTGTCCCTCTCCTACCCTACCCACCTTCACACTCCCCTCTTTAGGTTTGGTGGATTTTACAACTGGCATCTTTTGAGAAATACCAGAGGGGGCTTTCTTTGACTTGGATTTAGAAATTTTTGATGGTTTGGTAGCTTGGGTGGGCAACTGTTGGGTCATTGACACAGTTGTCATGGCTACACTAGAATGCAAAGAAATTTGTGAGGTTGGAATAGTAGAGACAGATGAACTTACCTCACTTACCTGAGGTGCTTCCATTACAGGGAAATAGAAGAGTGGCACCTCTCTGTGATGGTTTGCCCTGTTCAAATCTGTAATAGTTCTTCTCTCTTGAACCCAACAATCTAGTTTGTTGGTTGGGTTCTCAAGCGCAATTCCCTCAGAGAGGTGGTTAGCTAACATCATGAAAAATCTAGCATAGTAAACATTTTTACCCCTCTTATTTAACTCACCTAACTTGAATCCCAACTCAAATAAAACAAGGTCACTGAAGTTAAAGAACTTATCAGTTACAAGCATGTAAAGCATAGAGATATTGATAGAATCAAAATTACTGATTTTACCAGAGAATACCTTAGTAACTACACACATAGATAACTTCATTCCTTCCTAAGATCCAATCTCCTAATTTCACTTAACTTAGAAGTAGAGAGTGCATAGTTCATGGAATTAAGCATGTTCATAATGTCAGTGTCTGTGTGTGGTGAAGTTACAGTATTATCAGGAATTTTGAAACATGCTTTAATAATATCACTGTTAATACAAAATTCTTTACCTTAAATAGTGAGTGTGATGGTCTTATCAGTTGAGTTGTACACAACAGTTGACCACATTTCCTCAACAACCTCATAGAAGATGGTGGGTGATTCTAGCATGGTGTAGTTGAGTTTGCAGTTCTTCACAAAATCCATTATTTTGTGGTAGTCACTAGACTGTTGAATCCCCTTGTTTACTAGAGCCGTGAAGTTGTTCTTCTCATAGATGAATCCAGTTTGTGACATGATCTTGACTACTGGTGCCATTGTTAGAGAGTGGAAATTGTAGAGATAGAGATGATAATTGCTTTTGAGAAAGAGGGAATTTAGAGCAGATGATTTGAGAATGATAAAAGAAAAGTAATGGAAATGAATTAGGCTTTTATACTATCTTAAAAAATAACTGTCAAAAATAATAAAGTAAAAGAAAGTAACCAATAAGAATTGCCCAAAATAGTCATTTAAAAATAAATAGTAAAAATTCCTTCAATTATCCGTCGTGTTATACTTATAAACTGTAAGTATACTCAATGGATAAAGTTCAGAGAATTAACGGCTAAGATTCAGATAATTCGACGGATGAGGATAAATCAGTTATCCGTCGAGTCATAAAATATTCCAGAAAAGTAATTGATTTTATTAATAAAATGTGTACCGACGGATGATCAAACTCGATGGATAGTGAACATCCGTCGAGATGTAAATTTTGACTTAGCCAAAATTTCACCTATGACTGAAAAATCAATTAAATTTTTGGTTGCATTACAACTTGCAAATTAACTGAAAATATTTAAGAGTAATTTAGCATACCTAACTCACTTACCAACCTTGAAAATGTGGATTCATCCAGTGGCTTGGTAAATATATCTGCAAGCTGCTTTTCACTTGGAACAAAATATAGTTCCACAGTACCATTCATTACATGTTCCCTTATGAAGTGGTACTTGATGTCTATGTGCTTTGTTCTTGAATGTTGCACTGGATTTTCAGTGATGGAAATTGCACTTGTGTTATCACAGAAACTGGGAATTCTTTCCACTTGCAGACCATAGTCCAGCAATTGGTTTTTCATCCACAAAATTTGTGCACAGCAACTACCAGCAACAATATATTTAGCTTCAGCTGTAGAAGTAGAAACTGAATTTTGCTTTTTATTGAACCAAGACACAAACCTGTTTCCTAGAAATTGACAGGTTCCTGTTGTACTCTTTCTATCAATTCTACAACCTGAATAATCTGCATCTGAATAACCAGTTAGATCAAAACCAGAATCTCTAGGGTACCAAATGTCAAGTTTTGGTGTTCCCTTGAGATATCTGAAAATTCTCTTAATAGCTACTAAGTGAGATTCTCTAGGATCAGCCTGAAATCTAGCACACAAACATGTAGCAAACATTATATCTGGCCTACTAGCTGTTAAGTACAGAAGTGAGCCAACCATGCCCCTATAGCTTGAAATATCCACAGACTTTTCAGTAGTGTTTAATTCAACCTTAGTTGCAGTGGTCATGGGAGTTTTTACATATATGCAATCCATTAGATCAAACTTTCTTAAAAGATCATAAATGTATTTAGTTTAACTAATAAATATTCCATCACTAACTTGCTTAACTTCCAGACCAAGAAAGTAAGTTAGTTCTCCCATCATACTCATTTCATACTTACTTTGTATCAATTTGGCAAACTTTTTGCAAAGTTTTTCATCAGTCATCTACACAAATTTGAACAAGTATACTAGAGCCATTAACATTTCTAAAGAAAAGAGTTTTGTCTACAGTACCTCTAGTGAAGTGATTCTCTAAAAGAAACTTTGACAAAGCGTCATACCAGGCTCTAGGTGCTTGCTTCAGTCCATAAAGTGCTTTCAAAAGATAGTAAACATATTCTGGAAAGTTTGGATCTTCAAAACCAGGAGGCTGACTGACATAGACTTCCTCCTCCAAATCTCCATTCAGAAAGGCACTTTTGACATCCATTTGATAGACTTTGAAATTGGCATGGGCTGCATAGGCTAAGAAGATTCGGATGGCTTCAAGTCTTGCAACAAGAGCAAATGTTTCATCAAAATCTATTCTTTCTTGTTGACAATAGCCCTTAGCAACCAATCTAGCTTTGTTCCTGACCACTATGCCATTTTCATCCATCTTGTTTCTGAATACCCATTTGGTGTCTATTGGATTCTTTCCTTTAGGCTTGGGCACCAGCTTCCATACTTTATTCCTCTCAAACTGGTTTAGCTCCTCCTGCATAGCTAAAATCTAATTGGGATCCAACAAAGCTTCTTCTACCTTCTTTGGTTCTTCCTTAGAAAGAAAGCTGATGTATAGACATTCTTCTTGAGTTGCTCTTCTTGTTTGAACTCTAGAAGATACATCACCAATGATGAGCTCAAAGGGGTGATCCTTTGTCCATTTCCTTTGTTGAGGTAGATTGGCTCTAGGTGAAGAGGCCTCATTGTTGTCTTGATGTGTGATTGAATTTTGATTGTTAGAAACTCCCCCTGAGTTAATGGATCTTTGATTTGAGAAGGGAGAGCTTTCTGTAAGTGATCTATTCTGACTTCCAGCTTCTTTTGATGATCCGACGGATGGTGAGTTTTGAGTACCGACGGATGAGGCTGGTTGTCTCCCGACGGATAAAGCAGATTGTCTCCCGACGGATGAAGCATTTTGCAACTCGACATATGTTGAATTTTGTGCTTCATTGGTAGTGAATTTTTCTGCATTATCCTTTGATACCATTTCTTGATCACTTTCATCATCACTGTCATCACTAATCATCTCCACATTATCAAATTTGAGGCTCTCATGGTAATCTCCATCTTGCAGTCCTTCAATCTTTTTATCATCAAACATAACATGTATTGATTCCACAACAATGTTGGTTCTTAGATTGTAGACTCTATATGCTTTACCAACAGCATATCCTACAAAAATTCCTTCATCTGCTTTAGCATCAAACTTCCTATTCTGATCAGTTTGATTTCTCAAGATTTAACATTTGCAGCCAAAGACATGAAGAAAATTTAGAGTTAGCTTCTTGTTCTTGAACAATTGATAGGGAGTCATGCATTTTGCTTGATTAACCAGAGAAATATTTTAAGTGTAGCATGCAGTATTTACAGCTTCAGCCCAAAAATATGTTGGTAATTTAGATTCTTCAAGCATTGTCCTGGCAGCTTCAATAAGTGATATGTTCTTCCTTTCTACCACTACATTTTGTTGTGGAGTTCTTGCTGCTAAAAACTCTGTCCTGGTACACATAGTGAGAACCACTTTATTGCTCCTCTTGTTAGTCACAACACAGGCTTCTGAGTTGAAGGTTACTGAGTTGCCTATGTCACAAAGCTGGCTGATACTTAACAAATTGTGCTTGAGACCATCCAATAAGGCAACCTCCTCAATGATAATATTGTCTTTTGAAATCAATCCATATCCCACAGTATAACCCTTGTTGTCATCTCCAAAAGTAATACTTGGGCCAGCTCTCTCCTTGAACTCTGTGAGCAGGGTAGAATCACCAGTCATGTGTCTTGAACAACCACTATCCAAGTACCATAGATTCTTTCTGTTTCCCTGCACACATCAAAATCAAATCAAGTTGATTTTGGTACCCAAGTTTCCTTGGGTCCTGCCTTGTTAGCTTTCTTTTTCAATTTCTTAGGCTTTATCTCATTTGAATTAGGGATATCAGATTCATCCTTAGTCATTTGAGTTGATCCTCTGAAATCATTCATTACAACAGAATTATCATGCATATTTTGACTAACAGGAAATGGCATACTATTAGTAAACATGTTATTCCAGTAAGGCATGCTAAATGGCATTTGTGGCATACTAAATGCAGCATAATAAAGATTAGGTGCAAATGGCATATTAGCAAACTGTGCATTCATATTCTGTGTAGATATAGCATTCATAGGCATAGAAGGCATGGCATTCATGTTGGGAAAATGAGGTGGCACAGATGTGGAAGTAGGTATGGCAGTTTTGCAATTAAAGGACAAATGATTTACACTACCACACTTGACACATATTTTTCTTGGTGCATATTTATCAGGTGTGTAGTTGTTATGCTTGTTAATTCCTACTTTACCATTTCTATTTTTTTTCTTTTTAGCCTCTGTTTTAATCTCAATCTTTTCCAGTCTGTCACTTAATTGTTTGACAGTCATATGGCCAACATTAGCCTTTTTCTCCTTCTTCACTTGACTGGATTCTCCTGGAACAAAGTTCTTGGAAACTGATCCATATTTCTCATTTAAATTGACAAGTTTGGCTTTACTCACAGGCTTGCTCACAGTCGACGGATGAGGATTTATATCACTCGACGGATAACCCTTTTTGTTATCCGACGGATGACCCTCATCATCCGTCGAGTCTACATCTGTTAGCAATCCTTCAACCAGATCGGATTTCAGCTTCTCCTTATTCTTCTTCCAGGCTGCATCACAAAAGGACTCAATACCTTGAACTTTGGTGATTTGAGCATGAACATCTCTAGATGTTTTCCATGCCTTAATCACCTCATGTTCTCGTTCAAGCTGCTTCTTCAAGCTGCTTCTTCAAGATCTCTTCTTTCTTCAAGGACTCAGTTAATTCATCCTTAGCAATTTTACACTCAATTCTTAATTTTTCAAATTCAATGAACTGAAACTCTAGCACATTATTCCTCTCACTTAAAAAAAAAATTATTTTCTTTGATTTTAGCATTTTCCTTAGTAAGAGACTTAATTATAACACGCAAATGATATAACTCTGTAGACATGTCATTTATTGCATCATTACACTCAGCTTTAGATAAATGTGCAAGGTTAGTGGTGATTACCTGATTACTTGAAGAACTTGTCTCTGTTTCATCAGACTTGGCCATTAGGGCTAGATTGACATAGCTGACATCCTCATCCTCATCCAGACCATCTGCTGCCCAGTCATTTTCTTGTGTAATGAAAGCCCTTTCCTTTTGTTTGAGCAACTCAAAGTATATCTATTTATAGTCCACAGGCTCAAACTTCTTTTTGCTGGAATCTGACTTTCTACACTCACTGGCAAAGTGCCCTGCCAACCACATTTGAAATACTTGAATTTTGATTTATCCACCATGTTTCTATTTGGCTTAGCTGCTCCAAAGTTCTTCTTGAACTTGAGCTTGGCAAATCTTCTGGAAAGAAATGCTAGATGTTCATCAATATCTTCCATGTCATCTTGGCTCAAAGAATCTTCATATTCTGCTACCAGCCCATTGCCCTTGTTTTCACAGACCTTTGAAGTTGATTTAACAGCTTCCATCTTCATCTCCTTCTCTTTCTCTAACTCATCAACTAGTGCAATGGATCCTCCTTTCTTCTTTCCTCTCTCCATCCTGTCATCTTGCTCTATTTCAAGCTCATAAGTTTTCAGGATGCCATACAGTCTCTCCAAAGTAAACTCCTTGTAATCTTGAGAGTTTCTCAATGAGACTGTCATGGGTTTCCATTCCTTTGGAAGAGATCTATGGAACTTAAGATTGGAGTTTTTTGTCTGATAGACCCTTCCATGCAACTTCAAAGCATTTAGTAGTTTTTGAAACCTACTAAAGATGTCAGTGAGAGACTCACTTTCTTCACTATGAAAATGCTCATATTGCTGAATGAGTAGCTGCATCTTATTTTCCCTTACTTGCTCAGTGCCATCACAAATAATTTGTATAGTATCCCAAAACTTCCTTGGCAGTTTTGCAATTGATGATGTTGTCAAACATGTCACCATCAAATCCATTGAACAGGATATTCATGGCCTTCTTATCTTTCCTGACTTGCTCAATATCAGGATCAGACCATTCATGCCTTGGCTTGGGGACTGATGGCTCATTTCCAGTTGCAGCTCTCATTGGTACATGAGGGCCTCTCTCTATGCAATCTACATAGGCCTCATCTTGAGAAAGTAAATGGAGATGCATTTTTACCTTCCAATGATGGTAATTATCTTTATCCAGAAAAGGAATCTTGACTCCAACATCCTTCTTGTTCATCTTGCTGTTTTTTTGTGATCTTTAAACTCTTTGTTTATCAAGAGCTTGCTCTGATACCAATTGTTAGTCCCTAACAATGCAACAAGAATTACAGAAGGGGGGTTGAATGGAATTCTTGAAACTTTTTCTTGGTTAAAAGTGTTCTAACTTAAAATATATATCTGTGTGAATTGATTTGTAAAGTGCGGAATAATAACTTGGAATGAATCAAGACACAAGTAACTAAAAACACAAGTCTTTAAAAAACTTTCTGGTGGATTTGAATGTATCCACCAGAGATATATATATTATATTGTTAGGTCACACACACTGTAGAGGGGGTGAATACAGTGTATAATACAATCAAATCGAACTTTAATATCTTAAGTAACAGAAAACAAAGTTTATTGAAACAATAAACTCTGTTACAGTATGGAACTGTTACCTCTCAGTGATGAACAAATATCACGGGAGCTGCTAGGGTTACAATGAATAATCTTCTCAAATATGATAACACTTGTAGTGTAAACCCTATGTATGTGTTTATATACTACACAGTTGCAAGATAATCGCTAATTGATATGGAATATAATTCTGCTTCCTAAAATATATCAATCAGATATCTTTTCTTCCAAGTATTCCATTCTTTACGGAACTCCTTCTTCATGCATATCTCTTCTTATGTTTATCTCGATATTCTTTCCTTTAATCAGCTACTTTCCTTATCTGATCGTCCTTTAGCACTTAAGTTCTGATATCCAACTTCTGATGATTATCTCCTGATAATATAAGTACTAATATCCTTAAGTCCTGACTTCCATTATAAGTACTAATTCCCAGTTAAGTACTGATTTTTCCTGTTAAGTAAGATCTGAAAACGAAACATAAATCATATTAGCCATGACATTAACAAATATATCTAACAATCTCCCCCAACTTGTAAATTAGCATAATATACAAGTTTAACAGATATTTGATGATGTCAAAAACATTAAGTACAAATGCATGAGAATTAGACTAGATAACTACAACTTACAGTCCTTAAAGCTTTACCAATATTTAACTTCTGATAACAACTTCAGTCTATACAAATATCAGAATTTAAGTAGTTGTAAATCTTTGACTTGGCTTCATCTTCTGATCTCTCTGATGTCAGGAGTTGTTCTGAGATAGTTCTTCAACAAACATCTCTCAGCATATCTAAGTTCATCAATCATTCTCCTTTTGGCATCTTTAAGCTCTGCAGTATCTTCACCAATTTGAAAGATTGCAGCCCTGAGATCATTAATCTTTGCTTTTCTTATATCCTAATCCAGTTTGATCAAATAAGCTTTATCAGACTCAAGATTGAATTCCACAGCCCTGTACCCTAGAAAGGTAGTTATAATTTGAGCAGAATTGGGCTTCATTTCAACTATATCACCCTTGTGATCTCTGTACTTTGGAACATATGTGCTGTCAGACTTAACAGAATAAAGTTTTTTCTATCTCTGAATCAGATCCTTCAAATAGTTTACAGCAGTTCCTGTCAATCTGTCATCCACTTGAAGTAAGAATAGTACATGCTCCAATTCTTCAAAATACTTCAATGGAATGGCATTTTGCCTTATATGATAAACCCTACCATCTGTCATGAAATACTACAAGATGTATTCTTTCAAGTAGGTATGGTAAACCATTTGTACAGATTCCAGTTGATTCAATCTCTCAGGAGTTGCTCCAATACCTGGTTCACTCAAGGAAGTTGGATCATTGGTAGTGTTATGTATTCTTCTTTCATCAGCACTTCCTAATCCAGTTTTATCTCTTGCTTCCTTTCCAGTAACTACTCTAGCTTCAAAACCACTTGCAGTAGTCTTCAAAGATTGAGTCTGTTTTGCTTTAGTGAATCCTGGTAGGAGTGTTCTTGGTCTATCTTCTAATATCAAGTTAACTTGAGCTATGTCAGAGGTTACTTGCTTCTTCTGAATATCAGAGCTTATAGTTTCTTGACTCTGAACAACTTGAGCCATGTCAGAGGTTGTTTTAAGAACTTTTCTTGAAGTCAGAGCAAGATCATTCTTTTCATCAGTAATTTCTTCATCCTCAGGAGGCACATAAACCTTGATAGGTTCACCAACCTTTTCTTTACCCTTGGATCTTGGATCTATCTGCGGTTGTGATTTAGCTAATGTTCCTTCAGTATGTGTCCTTTCTTTGATCACAATGCTTTTAAGTTTTGGAAGTGGCTTTTTACCAGAAGCTTCAGATTTAGATGTGACTTTCTCTGATTTAAGTCTGGCTTCTTCTTCCATTAAACTCTCCAAGTCCATTCCTGGATTTTCCTGAAGAAATAATTGTCTTGACATTTCCTCATCAAGATCTAAAAGTTCATCAGAACTTATCCTTTTACCAGTAGCAGAACTTATTCTTTTCCCAGTATCAAAAATTGTCCTGTGACTTGTGATTTCAGCTTTTCTTGATGTGAAACCTCTACCTTGACTATGAACTCTACCCGTTCCAGAGTTTCCTAGATCATCCTTTTCATCATCCTTCCCTTTCAGTGTCTTGTCAGTCTTGCATTTGGACTTAATTACTTTCTCCCCCTTTTTGGCATCACCAGGTAGTAGAAGAGAGACAAGCAATTCCACTGAGGCTTGGATTTCATTAAGTTGTGATTGCTGAGAAGCTTGATTTTTCAGAATATCATCAATCTGAGCTTGTTGAGTATATTGAGTCTTCTCAATATAAGCAATCCTGTCAAAGGTAGGTTGGAAGAACTTTTTCTTATCAATTTTGAACTTGTTCCTGTTTGATAAATTCTTCCTGAATCTTGTGTAGCTCTGCATGAGTAGTTGAATGAAGACCTTGTAGATGTTTAGTACTCAATGCAGTGACTCTAAGCTGGGTTTTAAAATCATCAGAATTTAACATTTCATCAGCTTTAGTAAAGTGCTCAGCAAGATGCTTTTCATTTGGAACACAGGAAACTGAGTTCCATTCCTTAGTCCACTACTGTCCTGCAGGAGTTTCACTCCAAGGCACTGGTGCTTCTCTGGTAACAAACTTCTTAACAAGTTCAGACTTAAGAATAGTTTGTTGAGAAGCATGTCCTGAAGGACCTGCTTCATCAGCATCTGCAGTTTGAGCAGCATCACTAGTATCTCCAGCATTTACAGCATCAGAACTTACAGAATCAGTATCCTCTGATAAAACAACAGTGTGAGTAGCAATGGAGGCTTCAGCATCCTCTAATTATTGATCTGGTTCTAAGTTCTGATCAACAGCCATATCCAGATGCTTACCTAAAGTCTGATCATCAGCATCTAGATGCAGAGAAGGTGTTGTAGATAACTCTGGAGTTTGAACAACATCAGTAACAGGTGTTGTTGAAGGATTAGTTGATGTTGGAGCTTCTAAGAGAATTACTTCAGGCACAACCAAGTTTTGAACATCAATATCAGCACTTGTGCCTGGATCAACAGGAGATACAGATGGTGTGATGAACTTTTCAGAAATAGCTTCCTTAGATGGAGTTGATGGAGAAGAAGTAACTTTAGCAAATTCCTTTTCTTGTGAGATCAGAGATTACTGATCCCCTTCCTTAGCTGCTTCCTCTTCATCATCTGAAACTGGCCTATTTGCCCTCTGTTTCTTGTATCTCTTTGTAGATTTGGATTCCTTGGGAGTTTCAGGAACTGTCATTCTTCTAAGCCTCTTGAGAAGCCTTGATCCCCCAATTCCAGAATCCTTCTGAGAAGTCTCTTTCTCAGCTTCATCAATAACAGGTTCTGAAGAAGGAACCTATTCCTCAGTATCAGATTCATCTCTCAAAGCAATCCTCCTTCTCTTTTGAGGTGTTTGAGGAACAGTCTTTGTCCTCTTAGGTTTGAAAGAGGAAGGCTTCACAGTAGGTGCTAAGGATGAGGGTTGAATAGTCTGTGAAGTGGAGAGATAGGATTTGATATATTTCCTGAGAGTTGGTTAAGTAGAATGAGTGGTAGATGCTGATGGTTGTTGTGATGTTTGGGAGGTTGTTGTTGGTTGGACATCAGAATAAACAGATCTATAAGTATCAGGATCAGCATTTACTAAGATCTGTTTTACAGACTGAGGAATCTGTAAAGGTCTAACCACTGATTTCTTAGTGTCAGCATTTATTAGGTCATTAAAGTAGCCTTTTGCAACCTTAAAAGGTGGAGTTGAGGAACTGACTAATTGAGGTTCATCAGTATAAAAAGTATATATAAGTTGACAGAATCTAGCAAAGTAAACAACATTCCTATCCTCTGTCATCCTATCCCCAATAAAACCAATTATACCAGTTGCAAAATCAAAATGAGTTTGGTTTATAATAGCATACCCGATGTGCTGACTCAAAATTGGGATAACATCAAAATTCGAACATTTGTTCCCAAAAGCTTTAGTGATGCAGTCGAAGAAGAAGCTCCATTCTCTTCTGATATGAGCCTGTTTCAACTACCCAAGTTTTGCCAAACTCTGTTCATACCCCAAATTGGCCATTAACTCCTGAAGAGCTGATTCATCTGGAATTGAAAAGGTACATCCTTCTGGGAGATGTAGAGCCTTGCGTATTGTACCAGGAGTGACTGCATATGAAGAATCACCCACTTCGAAAACAATACTAGGAGTGCCATATCTACCACAATCATCAAAGTGCCCAGTCCGCCAAAATGTCAGAACTTGTTGGCTTGAAAAGACTGAAGGCTGGGTCAATGCATACCCAATCTCACTGTGTGCAAGAAGATCTTGCACAAAATACAATTCAGATGGAGCTTCAGCATGATCAAGAATTGCAGCATAGTTGTTTGGAACAAACTTAGCTCCATCAATGATTAAATCCTTAAGTGCCATGTGAAAAATTGAGATTTAAGCGTGCCTGTTAGGTGTTTGATAAAATGTCTGTATGAAAAACCAACGTGAGAAGAAGAAAGAGAGTAAAAGCAAGGAGAGGAAAAAAATATGAAGGGAAATAAAAGATTAAAAAAATCTTCTCTCTTTCTTACTTATACTCAAAAAAAATGTTACCGTTGGACACCTGTCAGACATGCAGTAAAAACGGATAGTTACTGGGCTCGAGAAAACAGTAATCATTACTTACCCACTTGTCGTTTTTCAAGGAAAAACTGTTCCACTTACCCAGATATTTCATTAATCAAGGTGAAACAGTTTAATTCAAAATTGAAACCGTTCCCACTTATTTAATTATTTTTCACTGCATCATTAATATTCTGAAAATAAATCAAGTGAAAATGACCAAGATAAATCAGATGAGTAAGTACTGATAAAGGAAAATCAGAACTTAAATTAAAACAGAAGTTATATGGTCATCAGAATATGACTATGTATCAGGATTTATCAATGCATTACAAAAGAACTTAGAGACAAAATCTTGAAACAAAAAAAAATTTCATTAATATATCAAGTGAATACATTCATGAAATTGAAATTATATCAGAATTTATACAAGATTTCCCTAAGCTGCTAAACCTAACATCAACAGCCTTAGTCCTAGCTCAAGAAGCAGGGCAAGGCTGACGATGAAGAAAAACAGGAAGAAGAAAATAAATCATTTCTTCTTCCTACTCTCAACAAACAGAATGGCGATTCGAATGATTCGCTCTTGCTGGCGGAGAGCTTCTAGCCTTTCCTCCTCCAATCACTCCAGATGGCGATGGTAATCCATATAGAAGAACAGGAGGTGGGTGAGTACCTCCTGTGGGACAGAGTCCCATATCTCATCAAGAATGGCAGTGACGTGCCATTCCTGCTGCCAATCGGCACAACTTAGCTCCATATTGAATGTTTCGTAGTTTAAAAACATGTTGTATCTGACCATGGTGTTTTTGAAAGAAAAAAGGATGAAGGTAAGATGAGTTTGTGAGAAAGGATTTGATGGGAAGGCTGATGTGAAGTGGTTGCTTATATAGGCAAGAGAATGCTAGGAGACGCAAAGAAATTTAATGCTGACAGGTAGAATTAATTCTACCTCGTCTCCCCAGACATGGAAAAAGAAAAACATTCATTGGAAAGAGAAAACATGGTTTAATGCGCACAAGAAGCAAGTAAAAGTTGACTGTTCAACTACGAATACCATTAACCCTAACCATAGTGACTATTAATCTTCCACTTCAACATATTCTAGTTTGAACCGAGACTGTTATCAAATTTTATCCACAGATAAGTCAAGTAAAGAATTAGACTGTAATATCAGAACTTAGACTTATATCAGAACTTAACAGTCATCAGAACATAATTTCTTAACTCGAAAAAGGAATGCCTATCTTAGTAAGTCCTTATACAAGTTCTGAGTTATATTCTTCAGAACTTAATCATCAGAACATGCAACTAGAACTTGTCCTCAGAATTCGTGCAAAGTGACACAATGACTATTTATCTAAAACAACATAGATCACCACAGTAATTTTCATCATTCATATGGAGTGATTAGTGTGTGCATTAAGCTAAATGTCAGACAATGATAAGGCATAACTAAAACTTTGCTAAAAAGCTGTCATTATTCTCTAACCTACTGTTGAATGAGTTCATGCTTGAGTCCACCTCAACTATTTTGTGCTAATTTTGTGCATCTTTTTAAATTCCATTTCACAGTGGCTTCTCAGTGTAAGTGAGTCACGACTGCTTATCAGAATTTCTGCTATTATCAGAGTATTTCTCCAGTAATCATAGAGTGTGAAAAGTCACCAAGAAAATATTTTGCTTTTCTAATGCATATTTACTTAATACCAGCAATGCACTTGGGTCTTCCCTTCCACATTTTTACTCTAGATCTCAAAGGAGTACCTGATTTTATTCTTTGATCCTTTTGCTTTTTCTTTTGATAAGTGAGGTTTATCAGCACTTAGTGCATTCAGCAGATTTACTAGTATCAGAACTTAACAGATGAGTAGCATTATTCTAATTTGTGACTTAGTAATAAGATAAACAAAGTAAACTCAACTAAGCTCAATTATCAGAATTTGCTTGTGTCAATAGATTTCCACAGAAATAATTACTTCTTACATGGGATCATTTGTTTATTGAAGACTACTAGGTCAGCATCTAGCACAGTTATCCTCATAGGATTGAATAGTTACTTAAACAGACATATCACTTATCAGAGTTTAGAAACATATATCAGACAACACTCAGTACTTAAACACATTTTTTTCAATTAAGCACAGAATACACAAAGAGATTAAATTCTGTAAATACTGATCATTGATAAGTGGCATTTTATACCACTTAGAACGTCTTAAAATGGCTTAAATTGGTGTCTTGAAATCAAGTATTTTGTGTATTTGATGCGTTTCTCTAGTGTTTATGCATTTCAGGGTATTAGTTGCATTTCGGAGGAGGAATCATCAAGAATAAGCCTTGGCATGTGTTCACCATTGCGAGAGGAAAAGAACGGGCAGATTACGGCGAAGAAACAGAGCAAACCTGGAATTTTTCCAGTAGGGTCTTGCGCGCCCGCGCAGCAATGCTGAGCGGCCGCGCAGCAGCCTTGCGCGCCCGCGCAGAAATGCTGAGCGACCGCGCAGGGTCGGGGAAAAAGATATATTATTTTAGACTTCTACTTCTGTTTGGCTTCCAACTTCTATGTAATCTGAGTTTTATGGGACTATTATATAAGTAGATTTGAGACATTTTTCACAGAGTATTAAGAGGAGATTATGTTTTAGATTGTGTTTTGCAAGAAGCGAAGGAGATAAAGAAGAAGACCGATTTAGCACACCGCAACGAAGAGGAAGCATATATTCTTGTGATTCTTGTTTCGTTGTAACGTTGGATGCTAGTTTTCTTGTTTTGACTCATTTACTCTTGTGAC
This sequence comes from Apium graveolens, assembly GCF_009905375.1. NCBI lineage: Eukaryota > Viridiplantae > Streptophyta > Magnoliopsida > Apiales > Apiaceae > Apium > Apium graveolens. The sequence continues at coordinate 159,049,151 of NC_133657.1, read as the reverse complement.
GTACTCTGTTTTAATATAATTAGTTTAGTTATTATTTTCTTGTGTCGTTTATCATGATTTCATATGAACCCATGATGGCGATAAGTTCTATTATGGGCTAATCGTGATCATGGGGTTGCAACGGATTTATTATGGAATTCTTTAGTTAATTGTTTAATACTTTAGTATGTGATGATTGCATGATATCTAGTATTGGTTGTGCGTATTCGTCTTATGTGCGTCGCGAACATATAAGATAGGGTGTTAATCTCTTGTGAAGCGACGGTGGATCTTGAGATTTAGAACTTGCCATGCTAGCATAGGTTCATGTACGTTGTGCATGATTAGTGGGTAACTCTAACAGTTTTATTTGCCCTATGTAATCAAAAAGGAATAACTTGTGCTTAAATCGTTGTGTTGTTAATTTCTGTAGACATATAGGAACTCAACATAATTGATGACTATTCAACTTCTATCTTAATTGTGGATGCTTGGTAGAATGGTATTAGTACAATGAAAGTTGGCTTTTATCAGTTTCGTGTTATTCGATTAATATCATCACTGTCACATGCTAAAGGTAATAACAATGGCTATAGAAGGAAGTAATAATGAAGTTGTGATCTCATGAGTGTTTTATTATTGATAAATTGAAGTGTTAGTTAATTGGTTAATTAAGTAGTTAATTATAGTTAATATTTAATCAACAATTTTAAGTGTTATCTTAACATTGAGAAGTAATCATACATTGGTGAGTGAGTTTAATTAGACAATAACTTAGTCTGAGTCTCTGAGGGAACGAACTAGAAAGTATTCTATATTACTTGCGAACGCGTATACTTGCGTGAATATTAGTGCGTGATTTCGCCCTAACAAGTTTTTGGCGCCGCTGCCAGGGACTCGGCGTATTTGTTTAGTTTATGTACTTACCATCATTGGTCATTAGGACTCAGTGATTAGGACGTAGTAGTTAATTACTCTTTTCGGTTGTGTTTCAGGTACTTTAGCAAGCGTTTATGCAAACTCGTTCTCGTGCTCGCAAGAGGACCTTAGATACAGCTGAGGAGAAAGACGAAGTTCTTGATACTCCGGAGAAGTTAGATTTTGAGGATTCGGATTCAGGAACTGAGCAGAAAGAACCAGTAAACATGGGAGATCGTATTGTTCAAGCTGATCCAGCTCTTATGGATTTTTCTCGGCCTAAAATTGATGACATTCAGTCAAGCATCCTTCATCCGGCTATTCAAGCTAACACCTTTGAAATCAAGCCGGGCACTATTCAGATGGTGCAGAATTCTGTTTCTTTTGGAGGAGCGGCAACTGAAGACCCCAACATGAACATAAGGAATTTTGTCGAGATCTGCAGCACTTTTAAGTATAATGGTGTGACTGATGAGGCTATCAAGTTGAGGCTTTTCCCATTCTCACTGAGGGATAAGGCTAAAGACTGGTTACATTCTGAACCAGCTGGGTCCATCACTACGTGGCAAGATCTTGCGCAAAAGTTTCTGGTGAAGTTTTATCCAATGGTAAAGACTGCTGCTATGAGGAGTGCTCTTACTCAGTTTGCGCAGCAACCTACAGAATCTATGTGTGAGGCTTGGGAACGCTACAAGGAAATGTTGAGAAAATGTCCACATCATGGAATGCCGGATTGGATGGTAATCACTGGTTTTTATAATGGTTTGGGGGCCCAATCTCGGCCCATGCTCGATGCAGCAGCTGGAGGCGCCTTATGGGCTAAAAGCTATACTGAGGCGTACAATCTTATTGAGACGATGGTTGCAAATGAGCATCAAAACCCAACTCAGAGGATGACGTCAGGCAAGGTAGCAGGTATTCTGGAAGTTGATGCAGCCACCGCTATTGCAGCCCAGCTCCAAGCGCTATCAATGAAGGTTGATTCTTTGGCTACGTATGGAGTTAATCAAATAGCTATGGTTTGTGAGCTTTGTGCAGGTTCTCATGCTACGGATCAGTGTTCTCTTGTCAACGAATCTGTTCAGTACGTGAATAATTATCAGCGACAACAGCAGCCTGTGCCAGCGACTTATCATCCTAATAACAGAAATCATCCAAATTTCAGCTGGGGAAATAATCAGAATGCTATTCAGCCACCATATCAGCAAGGAGTGAGTAAACAGTTTAACCCACCTGGATTCCAGCAACCATAGCAGTATGCTACAAGGCAATCATATCCTCAACAGGGAAGTGCAGCTGCACCTACTAGTGCTGATTTTGAGGAACTTAAGCTGTTGTGCAAGAGTCAGGCGGTTTCTATCAAGACCTTGGAAAATCAAATCGGTCAATTAGCCAATGCAGTGCTCAATCGTCAACCTGGCACTCTTCCCAGTGACACGGAAGTACCAGGCAGGAAGGAAGCTAAAGAGCAAGTCAAGGCTATTACCTTAAGGTCTGGAAAAGTAGCTGATGCTGAAAAGGCAAAAGAAGTCGAAGCTGAAGTTAGAGATGAAGAATCTAAGCAAAGGGAGAAAGCGGCGGAACCAAGGAAGACTACTGTTGAACACACTCTGTCTGAGGCTAATACAGGGGAGAAACAGCTCTATCCTCCACCACCTTTTCCTAAGAGATTGCAGCAACAAAAGCTGGATAGACAGTTCGGGAAGTTTCTGGAGGTGTTCAAGAAACTTCACATCAATATACCTTTCCCTGAGGCTCTGGAACAAATGCCTAGTTATGCGAAGTTTATGAAGACTATTCTTTCAAGGAAGGTAAAACTGGATGACCTTGAAACCGTTGCTCTCGCGGAAGAATGCAGCGCGGTTCTGCAACAAAAGTTACCACCAAAACTAAAAGATCCAGGAAGCTTCACCATTCCTTGCACCATTGGCAATCTAACTTTTGACAAGTGCCTTTGTGATTTGGGAGCAAGCATTAATCTGATGCCGTTGTCGATCTTTAAAAAACTGGATCTGCCTGATCCAAAACCCACATACATGTCGCTACAATTGGCGGACCGTTCCATTACTTACCCAAGGGGCATAGTTGAGGATGTGCTCGTCAAGGTGGATAAGCTCTTCTTTCCTGCTGATTTTGTTATTCTGGATTTTGAGGAAGATAAGAAGATTCCCATAATCTTGGGGAGGCCTTTCTTGGCTACTGGCCGTACCTTGATAGATGTGCAAAAAGGGGAACTTACTATGCGGGTTCAAGATCAGGATGTGACCTTCAACGTATTCAAGGCAATGAAATTCCCTACAGAAGATGAGGAGTGCTTAAAAGTGGATGTGATTGATTCTGCGGTTACTTCGGAACTCGATCACATGCTAATGTCTGATGCATTGGAAAAGGCCTTAGTGGGGGATTTTGACAACGATGATGAAGATAGCAACGAGCAATTACAATATCTGAACGCTTCTCCATGGAAGCGAAAGCTCGACATACCATTTGAATCTCTTGGTACTTCTGACCTTAAGAATGCTGAAGGGAAGCTCAAACCATCAATAGAGGAAGCACCTACCTTGGAGCTCAAACCATTACCTGAACACTTGAGGTATGCTTTTTTAGGTGATTCATCTACGTTACCTGTTATTATTTCAGCTGACCTTTCAGGTAGTGAGGAAGACAAGCTCTTAAGGATTTTGAGAGAATTCAAATCGGCTATAGGATGGACCATAGCAGACATTAAGGGGATAAGTCCTTCATAATTTATGCATAAAATTCTGTTAGAGGAAGGTAGTAAGCCAACTGTGGAATAGCAGCGAAGACTGAACCCGATCATGAAGGAGGTGGTGAAGAAAGAAATTCTGAAATGGCTAGATGCAGGCATCATTTATCCTATTTCTGATAGCTCGTGGGTGAGCCCCGTGCAATGTGTACCTAAGAAAGGAGGTATCATTGTGGTCGCAAATGAAAAGAATGAGCTCATCCCTACTCGAACAGTTACAGGATGGCGAGTATGCATGGATTATAGAAAATTGAACAAAGCCACAAGGAAGGATCACTTCCCTCTCCCATTCATTGATCAAATGCTTGACAGATTGGCGGGACATGAGTATTTTTGTCTTCTGGATGGGTATTCCGGGGATAATCAGATTTGTATTGCACCAGAGGATCAGGAAAAGACTACCTTCACTTGTCCATTTGGCACATTTGCTTTTCGTAGAGTTTCGTTTGGGTTATGTGGCACCCCGGCCACCTTTCAGAGATGTATGATGGCTATATTCTCTGACATGATTGGAAATTACGTCGAAGTGTTCATGGATGACTTCTCCGTCTTTGGACACTCATATGATGAATGTTTGAATAATCTGCGCGCCGTACTCAAAAGATGCGTGGAAACTAATTTGGTGCTTAATTGGGAGAAATGTCATTTTATGGTGCGTGAAGGCATTATCCTTGGGCATAAGGTCTCTAGCAAAGGTCTGGAGGTGGACAAGGCCAAGGTGGGAGTCATTGAAAATCTTCCCCCACCTAATTCGGTGAAAGGAATCCGTAGTTTTCTCGGTCATACGGATTTTTATCGGCGATTCATCAAGGACTTTTCAAAGATATCTAAGCCGTTGTGCAATTTACTTGAGAAAGATGTGCCTTTCAAATTTGATGATGAATGTTTGGCAGCATTCGAGACTCTCAAGGAGAGTTTGATCACGGCACCAGTTATTACAGCACCAGATTGGACAGAACCGTTTGAGATGATGTGTGATGCGAGTGACTATGCGGTAGGTGCAATTCTGGGACAGCGCAAGAAAAATCTCTTCCATGTGGTCTACTATGCGAGTAAGACTTTAAATGGGGCCCAATTGAACTACACCACTACTGAGAAGGAGCTTTTGGCTATAGTCTTTTGCTTTGAGAAATTTTGATCTTATCTGCTTGGTACGAAAGTGACAGTATTCACTGATCATGCAGCTATTCGCTATCTGGTTTCTAAGAAGGATTCGAAGCCGAGACTCATTCGTTGGGTGCTTTTACTTCAAGAATTTGAGTTAGAGATCAAAGATAGAAAAGGTACCGAGAATCAAGTAGCTGACCATCTCTCTAGGTTGGAGAATCCCGATTCTACTTCACAAGATAGGACGTTAATCAATGAATCTTTTCCGGATGAGCAGTTGTTTGCAATTCAGGAGGAAGAACCATGGTTTGCAAATATTGTAAACTATCTTGTCAGCAATATAATGTCGCTTAATTTGACATCCGCTCAAAAGAAGAAGTTTCTGCATGAGGTGAAGTGGTATATGTGGGATGAACCATATTTGTTTAGACAGGGAGCTGATCAGATCATCAGGAGATGTATCCCGTTCTGTGAGACGGAGGGGATATTACGAGACTGCCATTCCACGGTTTATGGTGGACACTATGGAGGTGAGAAGACGGCAGCTCGTATTCTGCAAGCAGGTTTTTTCTGTCCTACTTTGTTCAAGGATGCTCATCAGTTTGTTTTAAGGTGTGATCGTTGCCAAAGAGTGGGAAATTTGTCAAGGAAGGATGAGATGCCATTAAATGTGATGCTTGAAGTCGAGGTCTTTGATGTATGGGGAATAGATTTCATGGGGCCTTTTATCTCATCTTGCAATAATCAGTACATCTTGCTGGCAGTCGATTATGTCTCAAAATGGGTCGAAGTTAAAGCTTTACCGACAAATGATACAAAGGTAGTACTAAATTTTCTTCATAAGCAAATTTTCACAAGGTTTGGAATGCCTCGGGTAATCATAAGTGATGAAGGATCGCATTTTTGCAACCGTAAGTTCACTTCTATGATGCAGCGTTATAATGTGAATCATCGAGTAGCTACTGCCTATCATCCGCAAACAAATGGTCAAGCGGAAGTGTCTAACAGAGAGATAAAGCGCATTCTAGAGAAGGTTGTTTGTCCGTCAAGGAAGGATTGGTCTTTAAAGCTCGATGAAGCTGTTTGGGCTTACAGAACAGCATACAAAACTCCACTTGGGATGTCACCGTTTCAGTTGGTGTATGGTAAGGGATGTCATCTACCGGCGGAGCTTGAGCATAAGGCCTACTGGGCATTGAAGAAATTGAACCTGGATTTAGATGCAGCTGGTAAGAAAAGAATGCTTCAGCTTAATGAACTTGATGAATTTCGACTTCAAGCGTACGAGAATACAAAATGTATAAGGAAAAGGTAAAGAGGTGGCACGATAGGAAGCTACATCCTAAGTTATTTGTGCCAGGGCAACAAGTTCTGTTATTCAACTCTCGGCTCCGACTTTTTCCTGGGAAGTTGAAATCAAAGTGGTCTGGACCTTTTATTGTCAAAACTGTGTTTCCACATGGAGCGGTGGAAATTTTTGAGAATGATTCGGACCAAGCATACAAGGTTAACGGTTAGCGGTTGAAGCACTACTATGGGGACATGGCAAACCGAGAGGTGGTTAGTGCCATGTTGTTGACTACGTGAGAAAGGTACGGAACGTCAAGCTAATGACGAAAAAGAAGCGCTGCGTGGGAGGCAACCCATGAATTGTTGTTACAGGAACCCTTAGAAGTTAATAACCTATCCAAAAACACAAAAAAAATCAGAAAACAGGGGCTGAAAAAAAAAATTTCCAGAGACCCTCTGCGCGCCCGCGCAGCTTGCTGCGCGCCCGCGCAGAAATGCTGAGCGGCCGCGCAGGGGTCGAGTTCCAGAAAATTTTTTATAGTTCAGAAAAAAAAAAAACACAAAAACCCATTACAGCCCATAAACCCACGAATTCTTTTCCCATTACCCCATGATTTTATCCCTCAACCCCACTCCTAATCTAATTTAACCTACTCCACACCCTATATATACATACACCTATCCTACATATCTCCCACAACTTCCTACACTTCAACCCTCTCATAAACATCAAAAATCAGTTCTTACACACTTTTATTCACAAATCAATGGCACCCAAGAGAGCACGCACTATTGACAGCAGCAGCACAGTTCCTACTGCTGATTCATCAAGGGGTACTGCTGCAAGGCCTTGGTTAACTGACAGAGCTGCGGAGGAGGAGTACACTAGGCTGTTGGGGAAGCCGATTCTGAAGGAGAGGGGGTTTTTACCATCAGGGAGGGATGGTGAGTTGTTGCCCATGATTGCAGAGAAGGGGTGGATAGCTTTTTGTGAGTCACCCGAAGCAGTACCGATGAGTGTTGTTCGCGAGTTCTACGCGAACGCGAAGGCTGAAAAGAATGGGTTTTCTGTAGTTCGTGGGCTGACGGTTGATTATCATCCTGCGGCGATTCGCCGTGTGATTGGACAACGAGAGAGGAAGCCCGAGGAGGAGAACTGGAATGAAAAGACTGCTGAGGACTTTGACTTGGATTTGATTTGTGCGACTCTCTGTCGACCGGGCACAGTTTGGAACCGCAGTCCAGCCAATAATGAGTATCGTCACTTTCCGGCGATCGCCATGAACAGGTATTCCCGTGCATGGAATGCATTTATATGTGCTAATATTTTGCCTTCTTCACATGCACACGAGGTCACAGTTGAGAGAGCACAGTTATTGTGGGGAATTCTGAATGAGGAATACTATGTGGACCTTGGTGAGTTTATCTGGCACTCTGAATGGGATGCAGGAGTGGACCGGTGGTGAGCCTGAGGAGCATGGGCTGGGTTATCGTCTTCCAGGAGGGCGTCCAGCACGAGGTGCTACTATGGCCAGGCCAGGGCGTGGTGAGGCTAGTTCTTCGAGAGCTCAGGAGGGTGCTGGGATGGGTGATGCCCAGTATAGGAGGCTTTCACGGTAGATGGATGCCATGTATGAGACGCAGAGCAGGTTTGCTAAGGAGCTCACCCTTGCGTTAGGGACTGCTTTTCGAGGCCTTGGAGCTGATATCCAGTGGCCAGTTTTTGGTGAGGACTCTGCATACCCGTCGCCTGATACTCCACCCACTGAGGGTGATGATGATGATGACTCCGAGTAGGTATACCCTGTGTTACTTTCTACTACCTTCACTGGGGACAGTGAAGATTTTAAGTTTGGGGGTGGTAGTTAAGGAATATTTTGTGTGTGTCATATAGCTGCATATTCATGATAGTTAGTTCATATAGTTGCATAATTTTTACCATATAGTTTTTTTTTATATAGCTTTATTTGTTTGTCATATCATATAGCTCATGCATATACCATGATCCCTTTTGCAATGATTTATCGACTGAATTGTGATATTGATGCGAGTGTAGTGATAGCATTAAAGTGATATTAAGTTGTGTAGGTTGATATGCATGCTAGAAGCACTTGTATTGTCACTAAGTCTTAGAGAATGCTTAAGGACTAGATTGTTGTTATGATCTGATTATTTTCGAGGATAATCTATTTATTATGCTTAGAATTTGATAATAGGTTCTTAGTGGTAAAGGCATGAAAAAGAAAAAAAAATGGAGTAAAAATGGAATTTGTTGCTAGTTGTGGCTAGGCGTCAAATGGCTAGTAGCCGGCTCGCATGTTATGCGAGTAGTCTAGGGTTGAGCAAGATGGAGCGAAACGCACTTGCTCAGAGAAAAAAAAAAAATTTGCATAATTGATCAAGAGTGGGTTCTTTGGTATTCGAGTTATTAAGTTCTTAGGGGACTTTGTGCCTAGTGACCTAAGGCTTTTAGAGTCTGGGATCCGCTAACCTAACGCTCGTTACATGGATACCATTGTATAAGTCTTTTGTGGACCTCACTCATTGCACGGTCAAATAAGCATTTTGAGTTGTAAATAAAAAGCACGATTCCGTAGTAAGCTCCAAAGTTCTTGTAGTGTTGTATATCACTTTGTGCCTAGAATTTTTATTCTGTGTATAATCGTAGGATTGCCTTGAGGATAGTCTGGTCATAGTAATTGGTCTAGTTCCAAAGCGTATCTGTTAAGCATTTGCACACACCACGTTTCTGGCGGTATGTCCGTTTGCATGAGTTTCTTGATCTTTAGTGTCTAACTGCATTCGTTGAGATGTGACAATTTGGTTGGTTAATTGTAGTAAGGGGGATCGTTGCATTTTCACATAGATTGCATTCATGCATATTTTTAGTTGTTTTGAGTCTGTGACGCTTGAGGACAAGCATCAATTTAAGTTTGGGGGTGTGATAAGTGGCATTGTATACCACTTAGAACGTCTTAAAATGGCTTAAATTGGTGTCTTGAAATCAAGTATTTTGTGTATTTGATGCATTTTTCTAGTGTTTATGCATTTCAGGGTATTAGTTGCATTTCGGAGGAGGAATCATCAAGAATAAGCCTTGGCATGTGTTCACCATTGCGAGAGGAAAAGAACGGGCAGATTACGGCGAAGAAACGGAGCAAACCTGGAATTTTTCCAGTAGGGTCCTGCGCGCCCGCGCAGCAATGCTGAGCGGCCGCGCAGCAGCCTTGCGCGCCCGCGCAGAAATGCTGAGCGACCGCGCAGGGTCGGGGAAAAAGATATATTATTTTAGACTTCTACTTCTGTTTGGCTTCCAACTTCTATGTAATCTGAGTTTTATGGGACTATTATATAAGTAGATTTGAGACGTTTTTCACAGAGTATTAAGAGGAGATTATGTTTTAGATTGTGTTTTGCAAGAAGCGAAGGAGATAAGGAAGAAGACCGATTTAGCACACCGCAACGAAGAGGAAGCATATATTCTTGTGATTCTTGTTTCGTTGTAACGTTGGATGCTAGTTTTCTTGTTTTGACTCATTTACTCTTGTGACGTACTCTGTTTTAATATAATTAGTTTAGTTATTATTTTCTTGTGTCGTTTATCATGATTTTATATGAACCCATGATGGCGATAAGTTCTATTATGGGCTAATTGTGATCATGGGGTTGCAACGGATTTATTATGGAATTCTTTAGTTAATTGTTTAATACTTTAGTATGTGATGATTGCATGATATCTAGTATTGGTTGTGCGTATTCGTCTTATGTGCGTCGCGAACATATAAGATAGGGTGTTAATCTCTTGTGAAGCAACGGTGGATCTTGAGATTTAGAACTTGTCATGCTAGCATAGGTTCATGTACGTTGTGCATGATTAGTGGGTAACTCTAACAATTTTATTTGCCCTATGTAATCAAAAAGGAATAACTTGTGCTTAAATCGTTGTGTTGTTAATTTCTGTAGACATATAGGAACTCAACATAATTGATGACTATTCAACTTCTATCTTAATTGTGGATGCTTGGTAGAATGGTATTAGTACAATGAAAGTTGGCTTTTATCAGTTTCGTGTTATTCGATTAATATCATCACTGTCACATGCTAAAGGTAATAACAATGGCTATAGAAGGAAGTAATAATGAACTTGTGATCTCATGAGTGTTTTATTATTGATAAATTGAAGTGTTAGTTAAGTGGTTAATTAAGTAGTTAATTATAGTTAATATTTAATCAACAATTTTAAGTGTTATCTTAACATTGAGAAGTAATCATACATTGGTGAGTGAGTTTAATTAGACAATAACTTAGTCTGAGTCTCTGAGGGAACGAACTAGAAAGTATTCTATATTACTTGCGAACGCGTATACTTGCGTGAATATTAGTGCGTGATTTCGCCCTAACAATCATAAAGTCTGATGCAACAGAAGAAAACTAAGCAGATTTAGAAAAAGAACTTGAAACCATTCCAAGTTCATTTACCAATCTTGTAAAGGTAGCTTCACACAATGGTTTTGTGAAGATATCTGCTAGTTGTTGATCTGTTGGAACAAAGTGCAACTCTACTGTACCTTCATCTACATGTTCCCTGATGAAGTGGTACCTGATGCTGATGTGCTTTGTCATAGAGTGTTGAACTGGATTACCTGTCATAGCAATAGCACTTTAATTATCACAGTAAATAGGGATTTTGAAATATGTTAACCCATAATCCAGTAACTGATTCTTCATCCAAAGAATCTGTGCATAACAGCTTCCTGCAGCAATATACTCTGCTTCTGCAGTTGATGTGGAAATTGACTTTTGTTTCTTGCTGAACCAAGAAACCAATCTGCCTCCAAGAAATTGGCAGCTTCCACTTGTGCTTTTCCTGTCAATTTTGCAACCTGCAAAATCTGCATCTGAGTAACCTATTAGTTTAAAATCTGATTCTCTAGGATACCACAATCCCAGATCAGCTGTTCCTTTAAGATACTTAAAAATTCTTTTCACAGCTGTTAAGTGAGGTTCTCTTGGATCCGCTTGAAATCTTGCACAAAGACAGGTAACATACATGATATCAGCTCTACTAGTAGTTAGATAGAGTAGAGAGCCAATCATACCTCTGTAATCAGTAATATCTACTGATTTACCAGTATCCTTATCCAGTTTTGTTGCAGTGGCCATGGGAGTGGATGTACTTGAACAATCTTGCATTCCAAATTTCTTTAGCAAATTTCTGGTGTACTTAGTTTGACAAAGAAAAGTGCCTTCTTCATTCTGCTTGACTTGAAGGCCCAGAAAATAGCTAAGTTCCCCCATCATACTCATTTGATACCTTGACTGCATCAGTTTGGCAAACTTCTTGCAAAGTCTGTCATTTGTAGACCCAAAAATGATATCATCAACATAAATATGGACCAGAAGTAAGTCCTTTCCATGGTTGAGGTAGAACAGTGTTTTGTCTATTGTTCCTCTGTTGAATCCACTTTCCAGAAGAAACTGAGCTAAAGTCTCATACCATGCTCTAGGAGCTTGCTTAAGTTCATAAAGTGCTTTATCAAGCCTGTAGACATAATCTGGATGTTTGGAGTCTACAAAGCCTGGAGGTTGTTCAACATATACTTCCTCCTCCAATTCTCCATTGAGAAAAGCACTTTTCACATCCATTTGAAAGACAGTAAACTTTTTGTGAGCAGCATAAGCCAAAAATATCCTTGTGGCTTCTAACCTAGCAACTGGTGCAAATGTTTCATCATAATCAATTCCCTCCTGTTGAGAATATCCTTTTACAACCAACCTTACCTTATTCCTTGTAATTATGCCATCACTGTCAGTTTTGTTTCTGAATACCCACTTTGTACCAACAACAGATCTATTCTTTGGTCTTGGCACTAGGGTCCAGACTTTGTTTCTTTCAAATTCATTTAACTCTTCCTGCATTGCTTGCACCCAATCAGCATCTTGAAGAGCTTCTTCCACTTTCTTTGGCTCAGTCTAAGAGAGAAAAGAATTGTAAAAACATTCGTTTGAAGTACTTGTTCTAGTTCTGACACCTGCATCAGGATTTCCAATTATCAAATCAGGTGTATGTGATTTTGTCCACTTCCTTGCAGATGGAAGGTTTTCTCTAGAACTGGATGCTCCCCCATGATCCATGCTGTCTTCATTTTCATTTTCTGATGCTCCCCCTGAAACTATGCTCTCTGAGTTGGATTCTTCAGAATTTAGATTTTCAGCACTATCAGAACTTGGCTTATCAGAACTTGACGAATCAGAACTTGAAGATCCAGACGTATGCTCTGAAGTTTCTTGAGATGTGGTAAGATCTTGAGTATGCTCCCCTGCACAGGTGCATCTTCCTTTGGCGTAGTCACCACAGTTTCAATAACATCAGAGTTTAATCCATCAGAATTTACAGTATCAGGACTTAGACTGTCAGGATTTTCAGCATCAGAATTTGAGTCTTCATTTTCAAATCTCAGCTGATCTTGGTCAATAAAATCTTCAAGACCAGTAATCTTCTTGTCATCAAAGGAGATATTGATAGATTCCATGACCACTTTTGTTCTCAAATTATAGACTCTGAAGGCTTTTGTGGAAAGTGGATATCCAACAAAGATTCCTTCATCAGCTTTTAGATCAAACTTTGATAGCTGTTCAGGATGAATCTTGAGAACAAAACACTTGCATCCAAATACATGAAAGTACTTCAGATTTGGCTTCTTTTTCTTCACCATCTCATATGGTGTTTTTCCTTGCTTGTTAATGAGTGTTGCATTTTGAGTAAAACAAGCAGTCTGCACAGCTTCAGCCCAGAAATAGGTTGGAAGCTTTGCTTCTTCAAGCATTGTACGTGCAGCTTCAATGAGAGTTCTATTCTTCCTTTCAACAACTCCATTTTGTTGTGGAGTTCCAGGAGCAGAAAATTCCTACTTTATTCCATGGTTTTTGCAGAACTCTTCCATTATCAAATTCTTGAACTCAGTGCCATTATCACTCCTTAAGGTTTTTCACAGAATTTTTGATCAATTTATCCAGATGTTTGACATGATCAATCAAGATAGATGCAGTTTCACTTTTTATGTGCAAGAAATAAACCCATGTGTATCTAGTGAACTCATCCACTATGACCAATGCATATTTCTTCTTTGCAATAGACATGAAATTTACTGGACCAAATAGATCAACATGTAGTAGATGATAAGGCTCAAGAATTGTCTCCTGAATGAAGATTTTCTTTGTTTGGCCTTCTGACAAGAATCACAAAGGCCATCAGGAGCAAATACTGACTTTGGCAGTCCTCTCACAAGATCTTTCTTGACCAGTTCATTTATATTGTTGAAATTTAAATGAGAGAGTTTCTTGTGCCAATTCCAGCTTTCTTCAATTGATGCTTTACTCATCAGACAGATTGCAGAACCATCAGTACTTGTTGAAAGCTTAGCTTCATAAATGTTACCACGCCTGTATCCTTTCAGAACAACTTTGCCTTTAGATTTACTCACAACTTCACAGTGTTCTTCAAAGAAATCAACATGATAACCTCTATCACAGATTTGACTTATACTCAGCAGATTATGTTTAAGTCCTGAGACCAGAGCTACTTCTTTAATTATGACATTCCCAAGATTGATATTGCCATATCCCAATATTTTTCCAATGTTGCCATCTCCATAAGAAACACTTGGGCCAGCTTTCTCCACAAAGTTTGATAGCAGGGCCTTATTTCCAGTCATATGTCCTGAACATCCACTGTCCAGAACTAGAATATTTTTCCTGTTGCCCTGCAATCACAAAGACCACTTATTATTAGTTTTAAGGACCCAGACTTGCTTGGATCCTTTGGCCTTATTAAGTTTGTTAACATTTGCAGCGGATTTAGCATCAGAGTTTATGTTAACATTTTTCTTATCAGAACTTACACTATCAGACTTTGAATCAGAATTTACACTAGAAGGAACAATGGAAACTTTCTTCAAAGAAGGTTTTAATTTATAATAATCATAGTAAAAACTATGATATTCCTTACAAGTATAAATGGAATGCCATAAACTACCACAATGAAAACAAGGATTTTATGGTTTATATCTAACAGACTGACTCTTAACTCTTGATTTTGAAGGTAAGGAGTTAATGTTCTTATTCTTCCTGCAAAAAAAAGCCAGATGGTTAGAACTTCCACAGTTATGACATGTTTTCCTAGGAGCATCAGGAACTGGTTTATAATCATTGGTTTTATTCACAACTTCCTTTCCATTCCTATTTTTCCTAGGTAATTTTACCTTGTTTACATTCTTAATATCTTTCAGCTTATGCTTAAGCTGCTTCTTAGTCATTAAGCCTATGTTTACTTCAGCTGTCTTTTCCTGTTTTAGTTTGTCAGAAGTTAATCTCTCTCTAACTTCTGATTTATCATTATCAGACATTTCAGTTACAAACTTAACAGGTTTTAACTTTGGCTTTTGCTTAACAACAGGCTTAATTTCTACAGTTCCTTTATCATTCTTATCCTCTCCATAACCTAAGCCCTCTTTCCAATTTTCACTACTTAGCAAATTTTGAGTTATTCTGCCAGAGTTAGTCCAAGTCCTGATTATCTCTCTTTCCTTTTCTAACTCAGTTTTTAGAGATTCATTCATTTTTAGCACTTCATCCCTAACATAAAGAGCATCATCTATATCCTTCTGAGTTTGATGGAACATAACTAACTCTTTTTCTAAGAAATCATTTCTTTTCTTAAAAGCAAGATTTTCAGAAGTTAATCTTTCACATGTTAAAGTTTGATCTCTATAACTAACAAACATGGTTTTAAGATATCTTCTCAACTCATTAATATCATCAGTATGAAAAGCATAAGTAGTCTGAGGTACCTTTGTTTCAGCAGCTTCAGAACTGCTCTCAGCACTTTCTTTATCAGCATTTGCCATCAATGCATAGTTCTCCTCACTTTCAGAGTCTGAGGTGTCTGTCCAGCTTTTCTGCTTTGTGACAAGAGCCTTGCCTTTGTCATCCTTTACCTTCTTGCAATCAGGAGATATGTGGCCTTTCTCACCACAGTTATAGCATTTGACATTGGTATAATCTCCTCTATCAGACTTTCCTCCTCTGCCTTCAGATCTTCTGAAATTCTTCTTATCAGAACTTATGCCTTTCCTGGAAAACTTCTTTCCCTTCCTGAACTTCCTGTATGCAATCTTTGTGATCCCTTTCACCATAAGAGCACACAGCTTCATCATCTCCTCATCAGCATCAGTCTCAGGCAAGCTTTCAGAATCTGAGTCATCATCACTTTCAGAACTTGATGACTCAGTATCAGACTTTATGAAAAGAGCTTTACCCTTGTCTTTCCTTGAGGTAGCTGCCTTGGGGGATTCTTCTTCAGCCTTAAGAGCAATTGTTCTTGACTTTCCTCCTTTTCTCTTGCTTCTTTGTTCCATCTCAAGTTCATGAGTCTTGAGCATTCCATAAATTTCATCAAGAGTTGTTTCATCAAGATTGTAATTATCTCTTATTGTTGTTGCCTTCAAATCCCAACATTCAGGAAGAGCTAACAGGAATTTAAGGTTTGAATCTTCAAGATCATACTCCTTATTAACCAGTGACGGATCATTCAAGAGTTTGACAAATCTATCATATAAATCAGTCAGTCCATGATTCATTAGCCTTTGAATCAAAGTGTTCATACTCTTGAGTGAGTATTGTCTTCCTGTTCTTTTTAATCGTATCAGTTCCCTGACACCTTGTTTCCAGAGCATCCCATATCTCTTTAGCAGTCTTGCAGTTAATTACCCTGTTTGACATTACATTATCAATGGCACTATGCAGTAAGTGTCGTACATTAGCATCCTTAGCAATTGATGCGATATCTTCAGTAGTATAATCACTCTTTTCCTTTGGTACGGTTTTTGCTGCTTCACCTGCAACTGCAACTGCGAGCTAGGTTGGTTTGTGAGGCCCTTCCTTGATTCTATCAAGATATTCTGGATCTGTAACTTCCAGAAACATGGTCATCCTCACCTTCCATATGGTATATTCAGATGGTCTCAGTATGAGAACTCTGATGGTTTCATACCGATTTTGAATTTGTGTCTTTGGAGGTTCTTCAGTTTTGGTAGGCTTAGTTGGAGTTTCTGTGTCAGACATGATTGTGTTTGGATCTTTAACTGTATTTGTGTTAACAGATATGCTCTGATACCACTTGTTAGGTCACACACACTGTAGAAGGGGTGAATACAGTGTATAATACAATCAAATCGAACTTTAATATCTTAAGTAACAGAAAATAAACTTTTTGAAACAATAAACTCTGTTACAGTATGGAACTGTTACCTCTCAGTGATGAACAAATATCACGAGAGCTGTTAGGGTTACAATGAATAATCTTCTCGAATATGATAACACTTGTAGTGTAAACCCTATGTCTGTGTTTATATACTACACAGTTACAAGATAATCGCTAATTGATATGGAATATAATTCTGCTTCCTAAAATATATCAATCAGATATCTTTACTTCCAAGTATTCCATTCTTCACGGAACTCCTTCTTCATACATATCTCTTCTTATGTTTATCTCGATCTTCTTTCCTTTAATCAGCTACTTTCCTTATCTGATCGTCCTTCAGCACTTAAGTTCTGATATCCAACTTCTGATGATTATCTCCTGATAATATAAGTACTGATATCCTTAAGTCCTGACTTCCAGTATAAGTACTGATTCCCAGTTAAGTACTGATTTGTCCTGTTAAGTAAGATCTGAAAACTAAATATAAATCATATTAGCCATGACATTATCAAATATATCTAACATATATCAAGAGAACTCTGTGCAGCAAGATTTGCTCACAGCTGCTTACAAATGTGAACAACTAAGTTTACAGAGAAATGCTAAGAATACAGCTTACAAATGTTTCTCTGAGAAATTTCTTGCTTAGTGTTCTTGTTAATCTATTTGCTACTTCTTGGTTTATATATCACCAAGATTATAAAGTAATAAGACAAGATAATAAAATAAAACCTATCAAGTCTAATACTATGTTGTTTCATTACTCTATTCCAGCATCTTTGAATATCTTCATAATAGCATGAAAATGGCAATGCTTCTTTGTTCTCTAAAACCCAGTTGAATAGGCTTCCACATTCCTTTTGCATACACTCGACGCATGTGACTTTGTTGTCACTGTCAACTGATGTTTGAATTGATTATCCGTCGGGTACATGATCATCTGTCGGGTAGCCTTGTTGATCATCCGTCGAGTGGCATTGTTGTTTATCCGTCGGGTAGCTATCTGGCACTTGACTTCATTTTATGCAGAATTACAAGACGACATCTATATACAATTAATCAACCTATTTTGCATATCTAATTAAAGTCAACATGACTTGAGTGCTACTACAGAAACTAAACAAGGTGTATGCAGAAATGTGCTACAGACTCATTATTACACAAGCTACTCACTCGATGGATAATTAATCATCATCCGTCGGGACTATATTGAGTCATCCGTAGGGACTATATTCCTTATCCGTCGAGTGCTACATTTTTCACTAAGTAAAATCTACTAAGGTGTTTTGTTAATGAAATCATCAAGTTCACAACATATACACAACATGTATTTAACTTCAAGAATGTATAAAAGTTGTACTTTGCAAATTTGTCAATGTTATTTTCTTTAATTTTAGCTTGGGGTTAGTCTTGTTATCAAGCATGAATCCGTGACAAGTAATCTTCACACAAATTGGGCGATATTGTTATGCAAGACATGCATTTACATAACAAGACTAAATCATCTTGACAACCCTAAGGATAAATTGTATGATAATCTAATTTTATCATGTAACTGTATTTCATGAGTCTGTAAAAATGCTAAGTAGATTAGACTAGAGGATTTTTCGATCAACAACCATCAAACTAAAGAATAAACTATGGAAGCAGATCAATCATGATCATGCCTCAGGGAGAAGTATAGAAGTTTGGAGTTGAATAATGTTGTTCTAGGAAAAAAGTTCTCAGTCAGATATTGACTAGTCGCAGGTCAAGAAATATCGAGAAGTATATCGAGAAGTCTAAAATGACTTGTAGAGAAGTTCCAAGAGATATCGACAAGTTAATAATTAATATGCATGTAGAGAATTGGAGATATCAACAAGTCAAAAAGTTCATATAGAGAACTGGAGATATCGACAAGTCAATTACTCATGTAGAGAACTAGAGATATCGACAAGTCAAATTCTCATGTAGAGACCTGGAGATATCGACAAGTCAAAAAGTTTATGTAGAAAACTGGAGATATCAATAAGTTATTCTACTTGTAGAGAACTGTAGACCTCGACAAGTCAAAAGCCATGTAGAGAACTGGAGATATCGATAAGTTATTTATCGATATGTGACATCTCTACACAACAAAAGAGATCTCGACAAACAACTTCATAATTCAGAATATAGACAAACTGAAGATCTAAGATTATCAGTCAACAAACAATTATATCACTGAATTGAAAAGCCTACAAATGTAGCTTGAAGAATACAAGATCAAGGGTCAAGAAGAACTGGACAAAGGATGGTTAAAGACCTGGGACATTCTGTACAGATATGTTAACACTAGAAATGGAAATAGAAAAGTAGTTTTATAAAATGTGTTAGCTATTTTAGTGCAAGTTATGTAAACTATGCATGTTGATCTATAAAAGTAGGGGTGTACACGGTTTGGCCAACCCGACCAATCCAAACCGAACCGACCCTATTTCGGCCGAACCAAACCGATTTTTTTCAACCCGATATATAGTTGGGTTGAAAAAATGTCAACCCGATTTAATTGGTTTGGATATGGTTTTCGATAATTTTAAACCAATCCAACCCAACCCGATTAAAATATATATGTACATGCTAATAAGTTAATCCAAAATTATGTTTAGGCCATTTACATAGATCCATATATCTCTAACTCTAAATGTAACTTATAACCTCCGTGTTCATAGTTCATTTCGTAACAACAATAGATGTTTGATTAGTGTTATATTTTTTGCATTTATGATTCATTCCAATATTTAAAGTGTAAGCAATATTATTAGTACTTTTGATGTCGAAAATTAGATGCTTAAGACTATTTAATATGGAGGATTGTAATATTGTTTTGAACTATTTTCAAGTGTTTTAAACTTTGAAACCTTATGTTTTATTATAATTTTTTATATTAATTTTGTATATTTAATAAACCGATCAAACCGATCCAAACCGAACCAAACCGAACAATACAAATTGGTTTGGGTTACAAATTTAAATGGTTTGGGTTGGTTTGAAATTTTGAAAACCCGAACTAATTGGGTTGGGTTGCTAAATTCTCCCAACCCGCCCAACCCGATCCGTGTACACCCCTATATAAAAGCATATCACAAGTCCTTTTTTAGTTGTAACAATCAGATCTAGAAAATCTTGTAATTCTCTTAAGAGAAGTAGTTGAGTTCTTATTTTTAAGAACACAAATTTGTTTAAAACAAATTTAATTTAATATAAATCAAGTGAATTTTTGATAATCTGCTTGTGTGTTTGCATTTAGTATTTTATCTTTACAAATTCATATAACTATTTCGTTCCATAAGCCAAAAGTTAATTCAAAATCAAGAAAATGCATTCACCTGGCACCCTATATTACATTTCATATCTAACATTCTTCATTTGGGATTCCTTCCAACTAAATATTCTACTATGGTTGGGCGCATTGTAAAAAGATGTCACCCATTTAGTCTTTCTATTCATCTGATTCACCATTAAAATATACCACTTCCATTAGCTGTGCACTTACCTACTATTGCAACTTGTCCCTACTAATTTAAGTTAAGATGTAATACTAAAATATTCTATAGAAATCTTGTACAATATTTTACTCAGCATCATTGTTTTACTTGTGGAGAGTGGAGAGTCGTGATTCTTTCTTAAATATTTTTAGAAAGTACGCGTGTTTATTTGTACATATATCGTTGAGTATATTGGTCGAAAAGTAAAAAATCATAAGTAAAAGATCATACATCTAAATATCAAATCGGAAGATCTCATATGGATCACATGGATACAATTTAGCACATTCAATTTAACTTAACATGCATATGATGAAAAATCATCTCACATATATATAAATCACATGTAAGAGCTAACAATCACCTCAAATGCATAGCTGGCACTATATAATTCAGCATAATTGATGTTATCGTTTAGAAAAAATGAAGCAATGAAATTACTGAATTATATGGGATGTGTATATAGAAAAAATGAAGCAATAAAATTACTGAATTATATGGGATGTGTATATTGCGTGCTCATTTAGAAAATATTAAAATAAATAACTCATAACTGAAAATAAATAAGTAATTTATAAGTAATAAGTAGATGACATTTATAAGTTAAATAAGTATTTGGTTAAATGTCAAAATATTTTTTACTTAACTGAGCTAAAATAAATAAATTTTAAATATAATTATCTTATATCGTAAATTTTAAATTAGAAAGACATCTAAAAACATAAATTTTAAAACAAAATTTAATAAAACAAGTGAAAAATCAAAATAAGTTCAGAAAAAATACGTGGTTACTAACATTAAATTTATCAACTTATAAATTATAAATTCGATTTATAACTTGGATCGACAAACACTACTTATTAACTTATAAGCGAATAAATAGCTTATTTTTTGCAGCCAACCAGGTCATACATTAGTTTAGTGAATTTGTTTAGTTTTGGAGTATTGGTCCACTTTAATTTAATTCATCCGTTTCTTCATTTTCAAAATCTAAAGAGAATGTCAAAAGCTAGTTTACATCCGTATATCAATATTTATATTTATCAACTAAACAAACACGAACGTAATGATGGTGATTTTTTTTATTCTAAATACAAACAAGAATCTCCTTACACTTAATCAAGCTAGACTTTTTTTGTGTATGCTTTATGATAATGCAGTTTCAAAAATACAAAGATCTACATTTATAAATTAAATATCTAATACATAGAAATTTGTATCTTATATACTTCTACTCATTAGTGAAGTCTTAAAACATGTTGTATTCGCCCGGTTTGCAAATCGTGCATTTGAATTGAGGTCAATGACAATTTCGATAAAACTTTTACGTATTTTGAGACTTCAATAATATATAGTTTAATAATGATTTTTATATATAGTTTAATAATCAATTTTTTTTATGAAATTATGCTTTAAAGGAACATTTTTTATCTAGTATAATTGTATAACTTATTTTGAAATTATGCTTTATGAAATTCTTATCTAGTATAATTGTATAACTTATTTTGAATTTTTTTTTTCTAAATAAAAATTTAAATATTTAATATTTATTTATTTTTTATCTAGTATATTGTATAATTGTATATTAGATAGGAACCTTAAATTATGTGCCGAACATTTCATTTCAAATGGTAACAAATCAGAGGGAGGTAATATTACTTAACTAAACACTAGGGTCCTCAAGATACAATGCAAAAAATTGCAAAACCAATAGGGATCTCTCAAAATATATAATAAAAATTGTAAAAAAAAAAACTAAAATTGTGTAGGGATTTTGTACCTAGTCAAGTGCTATATCGGTAGAAAGTACATACTCACTCTTTAAACTTATATTCAATACATTATAAAAAATCAATAACATGTAAAAAATTAAAGAAAAACACAAAATAAATAAATTATGAACTATGCTCTATATATAATATTAATACGGCCTTTGTTCCTAATTAAGTATCCATCCTTCGACGCTTAAATTGACCAAAAATTGACTATAATTTACATATATAATAAATTTGAATAGAATATCATGGTAAATTATTTTTAATCCACTTTAATATATAATTTTTAATTTTTTTAAATTTATTTATAGGATAGTTCGTAATACTTGGGCAAAATTTGATCAATTTAACTAATTAACAATAAAAAATGGACAAATAATTATTGACGTAAGTAGTATTAAACCGAAAAAAAACAAAAACTATTTACTAAATTTCGTAACTTAGGTTTACAATGAAGTCTTGAACTATACATACACAATATAATATATAATAGGTAGAAATCATGTAGCAAAAAAAGTTAATTTTTTTTATGATATATGTCTAAGTTAATTGGCTGAAAAAATGATAATTACTTTTAACTGAATGCTTAAAAATAATAATGTTCTGAAAATAAATTTTATTTTTTTTTGAAAAAGAAAATAAATATTATTATAATCAATATTAGCATGGTGTCGCGGATAACAAACAAAAAGCTATATAAGAATTAAATGAATGAAAAGAGTCACACATGCCCTCTAATCATTAGAAATATACTCGAAAAAAATTTCGGCAAATGTTCCTCAAAAAATTCTCTAACAAAATTTGTCTCACTTCTTTTTAAAAAAAAAAACATTTTTTAAAAAATACTTTATTAAAAATTCCCATGATAAGAAATTAATTATTTTTCTGAATTTATAAAATAAAAATAATTTTCCAGAAAATCATCGCTCTTTTATTAATATTTTTGTACTTGAAAAATATTTATTTTCCTAATACAAAACAAAAGCAGGAAAACATGTTTCAAAAAACCAAACAAATGGCCAAAAACTATTTTCTTCAAAACTATTTTATTTTCTTAAAAAATATTTTCCTGCAGACATAAGAAGCTTTAAAAATAGGGCTTTTTTCATAAATAACCAAGTTTAAATTTTTTTTGCAAAAATACTGTCACTTTTTAAAACAGATTGCAAAAATACTATGTTCCAAAAACTATTAGCAAAAATACGGTGATTGTATATGCAACCATATCTGCAACTGCTATCAACCATATAAGTAACAAAAAGTGCAACTTTGAAAAAATATTTTGAAAATTATATTTATTTGCATAATAAATTGCAACTAGTTGCAACTTGCAAGGCAGAAAAATAAATACCCCTGCAAGACCAAACATTGCATCCTAAAAAACAACTAAAACAACAAACTAGAAATCACAATATCCAAAAACTTGCCACCAGCCTTCTCCATTACAAAGTGTACATTATCCACTATGGTCACTTCCTAGAACAATTTAAGTTACCTGATATGTTGTACAACTTTTTTATATTGGTCCCGCAGGAACAGTTGCATCTACATACAATTGGATGCAACCATATGTAACTGAATGCAATCAAAATTAATAATACGGTTTGTAACTTCTGTAACCATATTTCAACAAAAAACAATCACTATTGAATCTTACATGAGTGGTTGCATAACATGTCGCAGTGCCCCTACAAGGTCAGTAACCACAGATTCAACCAAAGTAACCCGCAATTTAAAACACCCACCTCCATAGCCGTCACCACCACTACCACATTCATGACACCCACCTCCATACCCATCGCCACTACCACCATATCCACAGGTTACGATTCCCCTACGCGGCTAGCAACCACAAATACAACCAAAATCAACCCCAAAATCAACTAAAAATAATCAAACCCACTCATCACTAACTCAACAAAGCCCCTTCCAACCATCATCACCCGATTACACTAATTACATTTTCGCTTCATTGTAATTTCATACCTCCGAACTCGATCCTCACTAATTACTATCAATCAATTGTCACAAAGCAAATTACCTGCAATAAAGTGTGAGAGGGTGTACAGAAATTTTTACCAAATTACATTTTTGCTTCATCCCAATTTCACTGATTACAACTAACCAAATTACATAATTACAAAATAAACAATTCACATAATTCATTAATTACAACTACGCCTCGCCATCGTCCTCGTCGTCGGCGACATCGGAGAGCTAAGAGTCTAGGGCGAGGAGAGGTTTCGGGAACTTGTAGAAGGTTCGAATTGAAAGAGGCGATTGCGTACGGAAGTTGGGGAGATGAAGGGTTAGGTAGAATCTATAACGACTCGTGTATTTTTATTTTATTTCTAATATTTGGAAGTGTAATAAAGGTTTAAGTAAATAAATAAAATGTGTGTATTGGTTTTGGCAGCAGTTATGGATTGTTATTTAATTATTTATGATTGTTGTTATATGAGATTGAATTGTGTGATTTATTAATGAGATATATGATTTTATTTTTTTTGCTTATAAAAGTGATTTTGTTGAAGTTT
The DNA here is from genome assembly GCF_009905375.1 of Apium graveolens. Classification (NCBI taxonomy): domain Eukaryota; kingdom Viridiplantae; phylum Streptophyta; class Magnoliopsida; order Apiales; family Apiaceae; genus Apium; species Apium graveolens. Next base: position 159,025,005 of record NC_133657.1, on the reverse strand, counting down.
TAATTCCATAAATATTTGGATTGTCTTTAAAATTGGTTTTCTAATTTTATAATTTCAATAATTACTTTTAGGACATTATATAATTGAGAAATCAATATTTTATTAATTATTTACCCTTAAATGATTTTCTGAGTGTGTTTATCTGTAAAATCCATATTTAATTCAGGAATTCTTTAAAAATCATGAAACTTATATTTTATTAAGTTTGTATTGTTCGTAGAATTTTAAAATTATTTTGGGAATTTTCGGAAATCATTTCACCCGCGTGTCGTCTCGTTATTTGTTAAAAAGCGGGTATAGAGCGCACCTCGAAAGTGTTTTTAAAATTTCGATACTTATATTTTTATTAACTTCAGGATATCTAAAATATTTTTAGACTATTATCGTGATTTTTTGAAATTATTTTAAGGATGTCTCGGTTCGCTAATTTCAAACTCGGGATAAAAATTCAGGTCCCCGGGTATTTCGGGACACGTGTTAACAACTTATAATAAGAAGTTAACACGTATCCTTTTTACAGGACACGTGTTGGCTGCAGGTTGTTTCTCTTTTGTTCCCATTTCAGTCTATCTCTCGGTCTAATCTCTTATCTCTCTCTGTATCTCTCCCCTCTCTATTCCCCATATCCCTCCTCTGTTTTTCCTCGCGTGTTCCGGCTGTTCTTCCCTGTTTTCCTCCGTTCCCGTTCCGGTTGCTTTGGTCTCGCCGCCGCCGCGATTTTCCGGTGAGCTTGGTGGTTCCGATCAGTCTTGTTGGATTATGCCTATATATATATATACTGTTGTATATATATATATATATGTGTGTGTGTGTGTGTAATTTGTGTGTGTGTGTGATGTGTGTGTGCGTGTGTGCTGTGTTGTGTTGGTGGTGTGGCTGGGGCGGCGCATGGCCGCGTGCTTGCTCCCCTGTCTTCTGTGATGTTATTGTGGGCTGGTTCTTTGGGCTTGTGCTGATTTCCCTGTTGGGCCTTGCTGTTGGATTTTGGTTTTGGGCTCTTGGTTGAGCCTGTGCATGCAGTTGGACTTGGTTGTTGCAATTTTAATTCTTATTCTTTTTCTGCAGGAATTATTGAGTAAAATTCGTGATATTATTAATTCGCGTGGGAAAATACTTATTAATAAATCGGTGGAATTTATTTGCCGCGATGACTCGTTACGAGCGGACGGTGGACGGTGATGACGATGTTCTGATTCCTAAATTTTATAAATAAATAAAATGATTATGTAAAATATTTTTCGGACTTAAATAATTAATTTTGATTGGTGTTAGGATGTACGTTGTATAAATGGTGAAATAATATTGGAGATTGTTTTGATTATTGACGTCAATCGTAATCGACGGGTAGTTTTATAAACAAATAAGATGCTGCCAAAATTTCCTAAAAATATATTGTAAATGTACATAATTATATTCTACGTGTTACCCCTAACAATATTCCGACTACATGACTATGTGATTACAGGTTTATGTGTATAATAATAATACGAGCCGGGTTATCGGATTGAGTTGTTAGAATTTGAGGATATCAAGCATGTCGGTGTAACTGATTAGGGTATTCTGTATTTGTAGATTCCGAGCGAGTTTTCCCAGGATTAAAGTCAACGTGAAAGCTACTTAGGGTTTTGTAAAGCATTACAAGGCAAGTACCCCTGACCATTCTTTTATGGTTCAGTGCATATGAATAGCTAAAGGTTTTACTTTCGTAATGTAACAGAAACGTTTTAAGTTACGTATACCCCGTATTTGAAATGTTGTTTAAAATTATATTTTGGGGAAGAGTAACTTCTGAAAATACCTATCTCTAAACGTGATTTAAATGAAAAGAGGATTTGAATAGTGTGCTGTGACAGAATTGATTTTGAAAAAGAGATAGATAAAAGTGATTTTTGAAAACTGGATAAAACGATCAGATATGGGATATGTTGGGGCCAGAGTAGGCCTATTGAGGTGGCGTAAGAGGCTAATTCAGTTGCGCGCACTGTATAACCGATTAGTCCAGCAGGTCAGAGACCTAGCTAGTCTCTGAGTTCCGGAACAGGTAAATGAGATGGCAGTTGGAGCCATAAATAAGATGGCAGTTGGAGCCGTCTGGTGTTGATAGCCTGATCAGCTGTCTTCACATATCCATTACGTATCTGATTGGGTTTTGTGATTCCCGTAAGGGTACGAATAGTTGATACA